>NC_028642.1:59939655-60021832 GCF_001406875.1 Solanum pennellii
TATGTAACTCCCATTGTAACCTATGTAACTCCTAAGGCCATTATCTTCACTATTTACTACCTCCATTATCTTCCTATTCATTGCTAGGAAGACTTCTTGTAGTATAAATAGTGGTAGTCTTCATTTGGTTTTAGAGACACACAATTTATAAGAGAAAACAAAGAGTGAAAGAGTTAGTCTAAAAGAGAGTTCTTATTAGTTGAAGGGAGGTGTTCTTTTTTGTGGAGCTTTGGACTCAACTCTTGTCCAGAGTTGTTGAGTTATACTTTGTGAAGGCTGTTGTATCCTGGAGGGCACAAGTCAAAGAGAACTACTGCTGGACCGGTGAAAACATTTGCTGCAGTGGGCTTGAATCTCCTTAAAGAGAGCGAGATATCCGCGCCTCAGCCTGAAGAGATTACTTTCTTCATTTTATTTTCAATTGTAATCTTGGAATTTTATTATCTTGTAAGTTTTTTCACTAACACAACCGATGGTGGTCATTCATTACATTGATAAGCATGGAAATGATACCACACATTCAGATTATAACATATACATATATGTGACAGTATCCTTGCAAACAATTACGAACCCCTTAAAACATGTCAGTTGCATGAGTCAGGGTCATCTATAGATAATTCTACTTAACAAAATGAAATACTAATTTGTAAAAAAAGGAAGAATGAAGAAATGATCACAGCAAACTCACTTGTTTGAGATTGATTTCTCTTTTCCTGGACTATCCAACAGCTTGTGCAAATGGAGATGACGCAACAGCAGCTATTTTACGAACAATTTTCTTTGCTGGCTGATTGCCGTCTGATTTTGCTCCATTCGGCCTCACTTTTACCCCTCGTATCAACTGTTATATATATATTTCGACAATTTAAACTCAAATGACAAAGATAATTACACGCTTCAAGTGATAACAAAACTAAAGCACTATATATAAATATGGACTTACATATTTGCCACACTTCATGTCCGCGTATATTACTATGAAATCACCTTCTTGAAGTCCATTAGCTACGACAAAATCACCTTTAAGAATCGCGAAAAAAGATACAATAAAAAATTACTTAGTACTATGTATAAATAGATATCCTACGCAAAAGCTGGGTCAATTGTGTTCAAACCTGTGTTCTCAAGAAGGTACATCCTGCTTTTGTTATTTGGCCAAAATCTAAAAACAAAACACAAAAATTGTCATTAATGATGTAAAAATTTGCAGAAATGCAATGCGAGTTTCCAAATATTTCAGTGTGTGAAAAACTGAAACGAAGCCTTCAATTTATACGAGTTGGAAACTCAATAGGTGCGACAAGTCCCATTTGTGAAAGCCAGTGTCTGTTCGGAAAATACTGTTTTAAGCATTTACCCTTCAGAAGAACAATGCAAAAATAAATCAGGTCATTTGACCAAATCCAAAGCTGAGCAGCAACGACGACGCAAGGATAACACTTTCTTTCCAACTATTTAAGAGTGAGAAGAAGTACTTCTATAGATAAGCACAATAATCTACCTCTTCTTATCCAACGATGGACAAAGTACCTTTGGAAAAAGGAACTTTTTTCAAAATTTTCTTTTCCCTCGATTTCACATTCACACCTTAACTAAAAGCCGATAAAACCAAGCAAGATGACTATAAATTAAAGGAAAACAATTGAATCGAGCAAATGTAATAAAAGATAGCTTGATCACAAATGATTATTTTGAGTAAGTGTACCTATATTTCATGTTCCAAACACGAGAAGTCCCAATGTCTTCCATGGCAATTGAGATTCCGTCTCTTGTTTCAAGTTGCGGGAGATGACTTTCTGCTTCTTTCTACTTATAAACAAAATTTTCAGGTATCCACTAAATCATTCATACTATGATTAACAAATGGGAATATATGTATCACAATTTATGATGACGTTAACTAGAGTACCTTTGGTAACACAATTCTTCCTAGATGGCCAACATCACTTTGCTTCAGCACTTTTTGCATGAGAAATTTGAGATTCTTCTCTGTTTTGCAAGCCTGTCGAAGAACATCCACACGAAATTTAAAGCGTCTGACACATATATATTAATGATCTTTACAATTACTATAGCGGATGATTTGTAATTTATATACACAACATGTGAATGGGGATCCTAATAGCCCATGTGGTTGAACGGACTATCTGATCTCTCACCTTGTTAGTGAGGGTTTGACTCCCGATCTTGTATATCCCCAACTCATTTTCTTCCAAAGTTACTGTTAGTGTATATAAGTTAAACTCGAAAAATATTTTGGCCGAAACCAACCTGTCTTTTGTCTGTGGAACCATGTTTCTGATGTTTCTGTGATTGCACGGGTGACCTCTCCATAGGAAGTGATTGCGGAGTATCAGCCAATGGTACCATGGCGATTGGCGGAGCAGCAGCAGCACAAGGCCAATATACCCAAGTTCCTGGATTGTTAGCTTGAGATATTGCACAATTATTAATCTTTCTACCCATCATTACACTTTTCTCATTACTAATTTGTCTTTGATTCTGAGTCTGATGACGATAATGATGCAATGGTACTCGTCTCTGCCTAGCCATTCTGATCTTCCTGGCTTCTTTAGTAGCACAAGTGCCCAACCTTGCCAATCTCTCACCGTTCCCATCGAAAATTTGGTACTGATCATATTGAGCACTGAATAAAGGCTGATCAGGTATAGCAACATTATTCGTAATATCATTCTCAGGAAATCGATTGTATTGAGCAGCGTTCGCCATTGTAAATTGCGACTGAGAAGTTGAACTTCCACTCGTTGTTTGATTATACGGAGGCACGAATAAAGATCCATTAGAATTCAGATCACCAAAGTACCCCTGTACTGGCCCTGTCATTACAGAGGATGAATCGGTGAACGAGGCATTATAAAAGCAAGCATTTGGATTAGTAAAGTTAAAAGGGGCAGAGTTTTGGATACTCTGTTCCTCTCTCATTTGTTTCTTTTGGAACCTGTGTTGTTCAACCCAATCAAGAATGAGTCTCAACAACTGTTTTTTCCCTTCTTTAGTACTTCCCAATCGTTTCGACGCGCTCTCAATTGTCGAACGTTTAAGCTTAATACTCCTCATATCTTCAGCAGAAATGTTATCTTTGTTTTGCTTTAACCAATCCAAAAACATTAGTGCAAGTTCACTATCCCCTTGAAAAATAGACACTTGCTCATCATTTGCTTGTTCTTTTTGTTGTTGATTCAAAAAAGAGATCATAGGGTCAAGAAATTCATGATCCCCGTCGATTAAATCCATCACATTTAGACATTCTTGATCACTAATTGTGTCGAAATCTTGCTCATCAGCATCAGATTTTTGAACAGCCCAACTTGAAGATGGATCAGATTGTTCAGTAGGAAGGGAATTGGAAGTTGATGATGAAGAAGACATGCATGGAAAATCTTGAAGAGAAGTAAAATCATTAGAGAAATTTCCATTTAACCAAATATCTGTATCATCCATAGGATCAAAATCAGTAGGCACCATATTAATATTCTCAAATCCATGCACATCTTCTTTGTTGCCACCATAATAAACCTCATTTAACTCCCTTTTCATTCTTGATTTTGACTTGACAACTTCTTACTAGCTAGCAAGCTTCACTCTGCCTAAACCAAAAAAAAAAAAAAAAAAATTAGAGAGAAATGGGCAAATTTACCTGATTAAGCTAAGTTAATTTTTTTTACGCGTATCTCGACTAATTTCACGAGATACCTGCACTCTTCCACAAGGAAGGGTAACAAGTAACTCTCTAGCACATAAGGAAGGAAGCTAAGTTGTTTGGACTAAAAACTCAATTAATTTCATGAAATACCTGCGACCATTGACAAAGTAACTCTATGAAAGCAAGCTAAGTTATTTGAACTAAAAACTCGATTAATTCCACGAGATACCTGCCATATTCCACCACCACCAACGAGTAACAAATAACTCTATTCATAAAAAATACGAACAGATGGAAGCAAGCTAACCTAAGTTACAAGGAGTAGGTCTTGTTGATTATTTCTCTCTTAGTTTTTGCAACATAAAATTCTCTATCTAACCAACAAAAAATACTAATAGTAATTAGTACTTTAAGTTTTTGATGGTACCTTTTAACAAATAGTAATTAGTACAATAAAATTACTTAGAAAATCAAACAAACTCTAAAAGTAATACCACTAAAGTTGATTTTGCAATAGCAATAACACTATACAAGAATCTTTAAAGCATAATAGCAAGTATGTATTCAGACAAAAACAATACCAAACTTCAACAACAACTATGGCCTGTTGTGAGAAGTTGTTTCAATATGAAGATTATATTTTTGTAAAGATATATATATATATAAAATTTAAATAAATGAGAGAGAAAAGGAAAACCACCAAAGAGAAAACTTGGTGCGAATATTATTTTATTTCACCACCAAATTAGGCCATATGTACTCTAACCTGAATGGTTCAATCCAGCGGTGGTCATTTTGGGCGAATAGAAATTAGCGATAAATAAAATTTGTAATTAATTAGTTAAATCAAGGATTAATTTTATTTTATATTCTCCATTGATAAGAGAAGCAGGTCAATTCTCTTTCATAAAAAGATTTTGGAAAATTTAGTAATGTGAAAACAGATAGAAGAGTTTAATTTGTTGTTATAGGGAGTTTTGTGTGCATTCTTCTCTTGCGGACACCTGTTTCTTCACTTCTGACCAATCTAGATGTTTTGCCCTATTAAAAATAATTTCTTGTTTCATATTAAAAAAAATTATCTGAATCGTATAATTATAGTAATATTAATATGAATGAGTTTTTTCAAAAATAAAAACTAAATTTTGACGAATGATATATAGATGAACCATGATGACATATTTAACTTATTTTTCCTTACCAACTAATACAAGGCTAGTCTTTTTAACTTTACGTCTTATATCTAAGTTTTATCTAGTATAAAATTTATAAGTTTGAAAATATGTTTAATTATTTTTATAGACATTTTTCTTCGATTAACTTTTTTTCTCTTGCGAACACCTGTTTCTTCACTTATGATCAATCTAAGTGTTTCGCCCTATTAAAAATAATTCTTTGCTCCATATCAAAAAAATTATTTGAATCGTATAATTATAATGATATAACATGAATGAGTTTTTTCAAAAATAAAAATTAAATTTTGACGAATGATATATAGATGAACCATGATGACATATTTAACTTATTTTTCCTTACCAACTAATACAAGGCTAGTGTTTTTTACTTAAGTTTTATCTAGTATAAAATTTATAAGTTTGAAAATATGTTTAATTATTTTTATAGATAATTCTTTTTCGATTAACTTTTTTTCTCTTGCAGACACCTGTTTCTTCACTTCTGACCAATCTAGGTGTTTCGCCCTATTAAAAAAAATTCCTTGCTCCATATCAAAAAATTATCTGAATCGTATAATTATAATAATATAATATGAATGAGTTTAAAAATAAAAATTAAATTTTGACGAATGATATATAGATGAACCATGATGACATATTTAACTTATTTTTCCTTACCAACTAATACAAGGCTAGTCTTTTTTACTTTACGTCTGATATCTAAGTTTTATCTAGTATAAAATTTATAAGTTTGAAAATATGTTTAATTATTTTTATAGATAATTCTTCTTCGATTAACTTTTTTTCTCTTGCAGACACCTGTTTCTTCACTTATGACCAATCTAGGTGTTTCGCCCTATTAAAAATAATTCCTTGCTCCATATCAAAAAAATATCTGAATTGTACAATTATAATAATATAATATGAATGAATTTTTTCAAAAATAAAAATTAAATTTTGACGAATGATATATAGATGAACCATGATGACATATTTAACTTATTTTTCCTTACCAACTAATACAAGACCTGTTTTTTTTACTTTACATCTGATATCTAAATTTTATCTAGTATAAAATTTATAAATTTAAAAATATATTTAATTATTTTTATAGACAATTCTTCTTCGATTAACTTTTTCTCTCTCTTATAATTAACTATATGTATATATGTAGCCAATTTCTAATAGTGCAAAATATGGCAATAGCCAGATAGTGAGAGCAGTAATAACAAAAAGTAATATAATTATATAATAATATCAGTAACGATTTTTGATAGTAATTAATTTAATTACCAAAAAATATATTCCTTTAGAGATAATTGAGTATGTTTTGTGAATGTCCCTCAATCTCATATCTCATTGGATCCAATGTCATTGGATTAATACAGTTAAAATTTTAACATTTTTTATTAATATTCATATTTATCATTTCAAAGAAAATTATAAAATAGATACATATAGTGAAATCTAACAATACTAATTGACTATAAAGATTATTGGTTGATAATAATTAATAAATAAATAAGTAATAAATAACAATGATAATAAGTAGTTATTAATACTGATAATCATGAGCAAAATATTTATAACAATCAACCACACAAAATAACATGTCCATAATCAAAATTTTATTCAAATTAAATAAATACTTAAATTTTAAGACAATAATATTTTTAAGTTTGAATTATTTAAATTCAAAAATTCTTTGCAGTACTCGTGTGTCTTTTGTTTTTTATCTGAACGTTTGAAACTTAATTAACAGGAAAAATTATATTATAAATTTATAATTAAAATCTCTAATTAAAAGTAAAACGATTCCGGGTTATATTACGACGAGGTTCTCGTCGGATTCATTGTATAGAAAAAAGAAAAGAAGAGGTTGAAGAAGTGCACCGTAACAAGTCTCGAATGGCGACAAAGTTTAATGAGCAGAGCAAAGAGAAATGAGCTGCTTAATTATGTTTCTTTTTTTCTCATTACAAAAATTACATTTTTCTCAGTCGGTCCAATCCATTTTATTTTTACAAAGAGAATTGAGGTGCCTGTTTCATCGATGAACATTTTCTTTAATAAATGGACCGCTGGATTCCACCATTCAGATGACTTCACGTATGCCGTATAATCCGGCAACCATTTTTTTCTTAACTATCAGCACCAAGTTTTCCTCTTCCTGGTTTTCTCTTTTAGAAAAAAAAAAAAAACTAACCGCTGTTAATTATCTCTTTCAACAAAAAAAAGTTTTTTTTTTGTTTCAAAATCAAAAACCTCTGTATCGGACAAGTTTGTTACTCTTTTTTGTCTGATTAACTTACTTCTTTTACCCACACTTCACTTCCTTTGCCCTTCTTCAAATTTCTACGGTGGTACTGTTTCTGTAAGAGTTGTTGTGCTTGCTTTCAGTTTTGGTTAATGGTGTTTTTATTTTAATATTAATAAGAGGCCTTAAATATATATATAAATCAAGAACTGTCGCTTTCTTCAGATTTGGTATTACTGTTTTTTTTTTTTTTGTGTGTATATAATATAAAATTCCCAAAGTTCAGATGGTTTATGTTGCAAAATCCACTTGAAGAGAGATAAGAAGACCGAATTCTTAATCAGGTACATTGCCCATCTTTCTCTTTAAATTTATTTATCTTTTTTAATTTTCTTGCTGTAGCTTCGTTAATAACGAAAGTTGTGCAAATGAAGGATTTTTAATCTGAAAAATGGGTACTATTTTTGCAGTGTTGAGTTTTTGGTAGAAACAAAAAAAATGGAGAGAGAGTTACATAATGAAGATGAGAATACTAATTTGGTGGTATCAGTGGATGATGATATTCAAATGCTACAGCAGCAGCATGATTGTACTGATTTTGATCCTATGGATGAAACAGATATTTGGCTAAATGAAAATTTCTCTACTGATTTTACTTCTCTTCAAGATTTTCCATGCATGTCTTCTTCTTCATCAACTTCCTTTTCCCCTCCTACTGAATCTGATCCATCTTCTGGGGTTGTTCTAAAATCTGATGCTGATGAACAAGATTTCGATAAAAAAATCGATACAATTGGTGATCAAGAATGTCTAAACGTCATGGATAATGTTGGATATATCGATGTTAATGAGTTTCTTGACCCTATGATTTCATTTCTTCATAATGAAAATCCTCAGGAGCAGCAGCAGCAGCAACAACAACAACAACTACTACCACAAGAAGACGACGATCAGGGGTTTTCTTTTTTTCAAGGGGATAGTGAGCTTGCACTTATGTTTTTCGAATGGCTAAAGCAAAACAGAGATTACATTTCTGCTGAAGATATGAGGAGTATTAAGCTTAAACGTTCGACAATTGAAAGTGCTTCGAAACGATTGGGAAGTACTAAAGAGGGGAAAAAACAGTTGTTAAGACTCATTCTTGATTGGGTTGAACAACATAGATTGCAAAAGAAACAAATGAGAGAAGCTGAAGCCATAAATCAACAAGCTCTTCAAAACTCTGTCCCTTATAACTTTGATCCAAATGCTTGTTTTTATCCACCTCAATGGATTCCAAATGCACCTTTCCCCGATTCGAGTACCCCTATAATGACAGGGCCAATACAGGGGTACACTAGTGATCCTTATTCGAACGGAGGTTTATTTCCGCCTCCTTATAGTCAAACCATGAGTGGAGGTGCAACTTCACCGGCTTCAGCAGAGTATCAACCCATGGACGCATCTCAATCCTGGTCTCCATCGCAATTTACAATGGCGACCACGTCTCAGTACAATCCATTTCCTGAGAATGATAGTACTAATAATGTTGCTATGCCTGATCAGTCTCTATTCGGTGCTCAATATGATCCGTATCAACTTTTCGATGGGAATGGTGAGATAGTGCCAAGGTTAGGATCTTGTGCTACTAAAGAAGCTAGGAAGAACAGAATGGCTAGGCAGAGACGACTGCGTCCGCATCATTATCGCCACCAAACTCGGAATCCAAGACAAATTACTAATGAGCAAAGTGTAATGATGGCTGGGGAGATTAAAAATTGTGTAATGACTCAAGCTAACAATCCAGGTAATTGGGTATGTTGGCCTTCTCCACCAATGGCGATGGTTTCACAATCACTTCCACCGGAGAGGCCGGCTATGCAATCACAGAACCAGCAGAAGCAGGTCTCAACATCGGCTGACAAAAAACAGGTATGTTTCGGCGCGAATTTCTTATCGAGTTTAAACTTTTATAACTTAACAGTATAAATGATTAGTCATCTAAAATATAACTAGACGCCATCCATTGAAAAGTGGAATTAATAACTTAGAAAATAAGACAAGTTAACTCGTAAATATACTTTACGAAATCGATGTAAGAGAGAATCTGGCTGTTAGAAGGGAAATAGAACATAGGTAAGCTTGAGGAATATAAATGTGGAAAAAAACCATCCCTTGTAAGAGCTCTTGGATCACCCTTCACACTCATATGGTGAATATGCAGGGGCAAATTTATCGCCTTAATTATAGGCCACGTGTAACCATGAATTATTCGCGATTTTAGGTATGTTATGTACATATTTTCTAAAATTGATCTAATTAATGTTAGTAGTTGGCACCGATGCTCCAGAAAGGCTGAATGATGCACTTGGTGGAAGCTAAATTATTTACATCGACGAATAGTGATTAATTTCCATTTAATGTTTTTCCCCCTTCTTAAGTGGTGCACCCATGTCCAAGAAATCTTAGATCCAACCTAGTGAATATGAGTTAAATCAATTTCCTAATGGCTAATTTAATAGTTCGACAAGTATTTATAGCAATATGTATGTAATGTATATATGAATATTATTCAAATTTCGTTTGGATGTTGTTCGACAGGCATTTAAATCAGAGAAGAATCTGAAGTTTCTCCTTCAAAAAGTGCTGAAACAAAGCGATGTTAACAATCTCGGAAGAATTGTCTTGCCAAAGGTACTTTAATTTTACATTATCTTAAATGGTGGACCTATATGCATTTGGTAATTAAAATGTGACCAAGTGAATTACTGAAAATTTTGTTTATAAGCAGAAAGAAGCAGAACGTCATCTTCCACATCTTGAAACAAGAGATGGAATTTCAATTGCCATGGAAGACATTGGAACTTCTCGTGTTTGGAACATGAAATATAGGTACCTGGACCAAGAATAATTTCCATTGTCGAGTTGTTTATATTTATGTTACTCGATTCAATTGTTTTCCTTTTGTTCAATTTTAATCATCTTCCATTTATAGTAATTGCTTTTTGTGTTCTGTTTCTCAGATTTTGGCCAAATAACAAAAGCAGGATGTACCTTCTTGAAAACACAGGTTCGGATACAATCAATCCCTCTCTTGCTTTTGTTTGCATAATTTTATTAAAATGTAGTAAGTAACGTTTTATTGCGCCTTCTTTTCCAATTCGTGAAGGTGATTTTGTCAAAGCTAATGGACTTCAAGAAGGCGATTTCATTGTAATATACGCTGACATGAAGTGCGGCAAATATGTAAGTCAATACTTATAATATTGTGCTTTAGTTTTGTTATCACTATAAGCGCGTAATTGTTTCATCATTTGAGAGTTAAAATTGTTTGATCGTGTATACATCAGTTGATTCGAGGAGTAAAAGTGAGGCAGAATGGACCAAAGTCGGAGGGCAAAAAACAAATGAAGAAAAATCCTCGTAAGTTGTCATCTGCAGCTGCTATTAGCTCATCTCCAGTTGCTCAAGCAGTTAGATAATTGATCTCAATAAGTTGCCATATTAGTATCAAGAGTCAAGAGTATGATATTGTAAAACTAGATTTCTCTGTATAGATGTTGGAATTTTGGCTCAAGTGTTGTAGTAGATAAATATGTAAGTTGTAATCGGCGCGTAATTGCGGATGTTTTGTGGATTGGGCTGTCTTTTTTCTGTAATCTGAACGTGTTGTATGTATGTTTTTCTAAGTTTAGATTATGTAATGACCATCAATTATAATCTAGTTTAAGTTGCATATACACAGACGGTGCAATGAGTTTTGTGCCATCAGCAGCATTTGATTGTTTTTTATCTGAAGATATATACATCGACAACGTAAAAATCACTACTCTATTTTCCAGATTATCATATGAGAGACTTATTTGACTAATTTTTATCTCAAGTTATATACATCGACAATGCAAAAACTATTTTCCAGATTATCTTTCGAAGAGTACTTTTGTTCTGTATCTTCACTTCAAACATACAAGTATGTCTGTTTATTTTACTTTTGATCGTGTAAATAGGTTATTTTCGATAGATAATGCAATTCACCTCAGTCTGGTGTATAAAATATGTGAAAATCACTTTAGCGTCAAAACAAAGTTCTCGTGTATTTTAGAAGACAAAAGAAGAAGAAAAAACAGTAGGGGACATGAACAAACTCAAATTGTCGATACGTATAACAACGTTTCTGTTTCAAAGGGAAACTTGGACCAAAGTAAAAATACAAAACCACCAAAAGCAAAACTTGGTGCCCATCGACCGAGCAGATTTTTACGCCACATGTTCTCATCTCAATGGTTCAAAATATAGGCCACTTCCTTTCTTATTTAACATTCCATCTCCGAAATATATCGAATTAAATTCAAATTACGCGTAATAAAATTTGTGACACTCACAGTCATTAAAATTTCTATCTAAAATATTTAATTAAAGATCAAACAGTCCTTCCAACTCCGTTCAAATATCATTCACTTTTTATATAACAAAAGATAAACTCTAAAGTCTAATATTTTCCATTGATGACAGAAGACAGAAGCAAGCAGCTTAAATCTCTTTCATAATAAGATTGGACCGACTGCCAATTTTCTTGTAATCTTAATCTATAAGCAAGTAAATCAAATCCTTTTTCTCCTCTCCATTCGTCACACAAACGGCTCATTTTATTTTCTTCTTTTGTCCATACATGCGTACACATGGAATTGTATGCTACTCTTTTAAGATAAGTTCAATTTTTATCAACATTTTTGAAGATTAATTCTATCATAAATCATGAAATATTTTAAGTAGATCAATTATTTTTAGCAATCAAATATATTTCTAAAAAATCCAAATTATAAAATAGTCACAAAGCCCTCGCGTCACAGAAATTCAAAGGAGAAACAGAATAAACTCATTATATTAATAATTATTTTTTTAATAGTTCGTATTTTATTTATAATTTTATGTTTATCCGTTTTTACTTTGTGGTAACGGTGGAGAACTGAACCAATTGAAGCTGAAATTGGGAAAACGACGAAATTGTAATTGTGCAAAAAGCATGCTAAATAAAGTAACCAATTATCAAAGCTATTTTAATTTTCATCTCTGCATCAGACAAAAATACAGCTCCCCAACCTTCTTTTTCCTCTTGTTGAAGTGATAAACATAACCTCACTCATTTATAAATCCCCTCACCAATTTTATCATTTTCCACCTTTATGAGCATTGTATAATTCGTCATTCACAAGAATATAAATAAGTCCAATTGTTTATTATCTGTGTACATCTATCTAAAATCAAACAACATAAATGTCAAATATTATTATATCAATAACAATATGGTTGATTATAATTGTTTTGACGGAGACATGTGTCAAGAAAAGAATAAGTCCACCAATTTCAATACGAACAGAGCAAAGAATGAGTCTGTTTTTTTATTTCTCAATTTCCCAGTTTGTTCAACTTTTATTTTTAGAAAGAGAATTGAGGTGCCTGTGTCATCCATGGAGATTTTTTCTTTTTAAAATTAATGGACCGCTGGATTGCACCATTTAGCTGACTTCACGTATGCCCTGTATTCAGGGAATAATTTATTTTAAACTTTCTGCAACAAAGTATTTACTCTCCTGGTTTTCATCTCTATCACATCCCTCTTATTATATTAGTACTCCTTCGTTCTATTTGACACAATTTAAAGTTAAATCAAACAGTTTGATAGTTAAGAGAAAAACTAATGAATCATCTGTAGATTTTGGCTAAATGTTAATTGTAAACTGAATGTATGTCTGTACTGTTTTCAAGTTTAAGCAATGTAGTGACCATCATTAGGGGCGTCGAAAATAAAGCCAAACATAGGTAATTCATTTAACCCGTCAAGAATTTTAAGCGTCGGGTTCAAGATAATTTGAATTGGGTCCAATCTCAATTCATTTGAAGAGAATTCTCAATTCAGCCCAATTCAATCTTCAATTTCAATCCGTTATAAAAAAAAAATTTAAGATGTTTTCTTATATTAAAGGTATGAATTATTATCTATTAACATATTTTACGATTTATCTATCCATTTGTTATTTTTTTAACAAAAAAATCTTAGCGAAAATTAAAATTGTGATTATAAAAGTTATTATCAGTATGTTAAATTATTGAGATTAATCGAATTAAATTAGGCAGATCAAGGCTCAACTCAATTTTTAGCCCATTTAAACCCAAAGTAAACTTAGGCGAATCAAGACCAATCTGATTTCTATTTAATCCATTGTAATATTTTCAATTTCATCTTAACCGTCCATTTGACACATCTAATCATCATTTATAATTTAATTTAAGCTTATATTATCGATCGCATTAATTGATGGTTCTTTGTCCATCCATCAATGACTAGTTAGCAGCGTTAGATGCAAGTACTTTTTGACCTGCAAGTTCAACCGAATTCAAAATTTTTAATCATAAGTAATAGAGTATATAGGATAGACAAATTTATCAAATTTAAAAACAAGCCATGACGAATTAAAAAATATATTTTTTATGTACGTACATAGATTTTGAATTTTTAAATACATGAGTAAAAATTGTTTTAATGATTTAAAAAATTCAAAATTTACTTTGAGATTTTAAGTTCAAATCTCATACTAGGGTAACACTACATCAAACTCGCGAACTTGTGTCTGCGGTTTCAGCAAAACTAAAAAAAAAAAAAAGTCTTAGTCTTTCAAATTAAAGAGATAATATCTCTGTTTTTGAAATAGTGGGATTTGAAATTCAGTTTTTGGTGTTCATTCCCTGATTGACATTATTTTTTATAGCCTCTGTTGATTCTTCAGCTTTGCCCTTCACAGTATCTTTCATTTTTTGGGTAGTTTCTTTAACTGATTCCCATGTTTGTTGTGCTGTGTTTTTGGCTTTTCCAGCAACGTCTTGTGCTGTGTCTGCAACCTTTTCTCCTACTACTTTCGTCTTGCTTATCGCCTTTCAAAACATACGTATATATAGTAAGATAGAGTATCCAAGTTTTACACAGTAACAGTATAAGAAATTTTATAACTAGAATCGTTGACATTGTGATTGCAGGTCGATAGACATATATACACTAGTATCGACAGAGTCATTTTGATTCAATTCATTCTCATGGGTCAATACATTCAGATCAAAATTTCTTTTCTTATAGGTCAACACATTTCAGATCAAAAGTTCTTTTCTTATATAGGTCAATACATTTCAGGTCAAAAGTTCTTTTCTTATAGATCGATACATTTCAGGTCAAAAATTCTTTTCTTATATAGGTCAATACATTTCAAGTCATTTATTAATGCTCTTTTTTTTAAACAAGTTGATACATTTCAGGTCAAAAGTTCTTTTCTTATAAGTCGATAAATATCAAGTCATTTGTTAAAGCTTTTTTCTTATAGATCGATACACTTCATGTCAAAAGTTCTTTTCTTATAGATCGATACATTTCATGTCAAAAATTCTTTTCTTACAAATTAATACATTTCAGGTTAAAAGTTCTTTTCTTATAAATCGTTACATTTCAAATTATTTATTAAAGTTCTTTTCTTATTGATCGATTAGATCATATACTAAAACAATATATAAGATTAATGTGTGACCTGATCAGCAACAGAGGCAGTTTCATTTTTCACTTCTTGGCTGGCTCTTTTGGCAACATCAGCACCCTGTTTCATTGCATCTGCACCTTTATGAACTGTGCTACGAGCCTCATCTTTAAATGCTGTTGCCAGTTGCCGATTTGCAATTTGCTGTAAAAAATTAATTTCAAAGAATTCCTCTCAAATTTAACTTGGATAAATATTTAATATCATAATGTGTGTGTTCACAGAGAAAGGATAATACAACTACAAAGTAAATATATAAAAAAAATACAACTTTTAGGATTCTCTGTGAAATCGAATAAAATAAAAGTAAGACATTTAAATTGAAACATGTCAAATATGTGTATATCGAGAGAGGCCGATGCAATTACAAAGTAAATAAAGTAAAGTTTAAGTTTCTTTCTTAAACGAATAAAATAAAAGTAAAACAGTCAAATTGAGACAAAGCGAGTTTAAAACCTTGTAAGGCCTGAATGCTCCACCAACAAAAAGTCTAGTAAATCCCATGCTTGCCATGTCTGGTTTTATTTGATTTTTTAAAATTATTTTTTTTAATTTCTTGAAATTTATTTGCTTATTCTTTTTAGAGTTATAAATAGAGGAAGAATTTGCCAATTTTTTCTCTGTTTTAATGGCTAAAAGAAATTCCCTTAGGATTTGAGGTAATTTTATTGCCTTTTTTCCCAGTTTAAGCTAATCATCACTAATTAAGAAATTAAAAAGAGTAATACACGGATCACTCTCTACTTCAATGCCACCTTTTTATTGGATATTAAAGAAAAAAGATCAACACCAGAAATAAAAAAACATAAACTTAAAGAATGATTCATTAATTTAATGGAGATTTGAATTTGTAATTTTCATATTTAAGCTAATTAATATTTTTACGATATAAAAAATTTCAATGTCTATAATAATATATTTACATTTTAAATTCAAATCTTCTACAAAATTCCTAATTGTCCCGCTCACTTGGAACTAATTTTTTTTTTTGATAATTTTTTGCGTAATAATTTTTGTTGTTTAACTGTAAAAAAGTTATAGCTGCTACTTCCTTTTTCTTAGTAATCCAAAGTTCATTTTAATATATCCCTCGTTACGAAGTTGCTCACATATACCTTTTGTACCAGGAATACGGGGAAAAAACATAGAAGAAGAATTGCTATAATTGAATAGGACTCATAGAATAAAAAGATTTATTGCTAATCAACCATAGTGAATCTTATAAATTTAGGACAAAAACTAGCAATATAATTAAATTGTAGCTAATTAACTACAACTTTATTATTCATTAAAGAAAAATGGACTAAATAACTTAGCAATAAAAATGTAAGAGTTTCACTAAGATGTAGCACAATAACAACCCAAAATTCCACCACCAATTTTGGTACACTTTCCATTCTGATATCCCTTTGCGATACAAGCTGCGTTACAATCTGGAAATTGATCACATGGTCCTAAAAGGATAGCATCAGCAGCTTCACTTGAGATAACAAAAAGAGCCAAACAAAATAATCCGATTAGTAAAATGGACTTGTTAATAGCCATTTTCTTAGATCTAATTGCTTTTGTATGTATGTTTTGTTTTGTGCACAAAAATGTGTGTGTTGGAGTGTCTATTTATACAAGAAAAATTGATCTTTTTTTGGAAAATTGTTAACTCTTGGTAAGTTATGGTACATTTTGTTTCTATGAATAGTCCTTCTATGGAAATTTATATATTTACATGCCATGATAGTATGATAGTACTTTTTTTGGAAAATTGTTAAACTCTATGTAAGTTACTATGATAGATTTTGTTTTTATGAATAGTCCTTCTATGGAAATTTATACATTTTCTTGCCATGATAGTATGATGCTATTTTATTTTTTTTTGGAAAATTCTTAAATTATATGTAAGTTATGGTAGATTTTAATTTTATGAATAGTCCTTCTTTGGAAATTTATATATTTACTTGCTATGATATTATGATTTTTCTATAGTAACTTCTTAACGATCCAAAGATTTGGTCCTTTACTTGCTATGACAGTGTGATGCTACCTTCCTTGTTTTAATTTTCGTATTTTAGAGCCTGTTTGGTTCAGCTTAAAAGCTGGTCAAACTGACTTAAAAGCTGGTTTTTAACTTATCTAGCTGTTTGGCAATACTCAAAATAACTTATTTTAAGTTAAAAAAAACTTATTTTAAGCCAAAAGTTAAAAGCTGGGGTAGGGGTGCTTTTTTTTTTTTAGCTTATAAGCTGTTTTAAGTTGACCACATTTTTATCTTTTTGCCCTTAATATTTTTATACAATCTCCAAATTACCACATAACCCTAACATCTCTTTCTTCCATTTTTCCCTTTTCACGTTCGGCATAGCAACTTCAGCACTTTTATCCAAACGCATAACTGCTTATTTTAAAAATAAGTTTCAGCACTTTCAAAAATACTTTTTTAAAGTTACTTTTATTAAGCCCATCCAAACGGGCCCTTAGTTTGACTGGATTTAGATTTGAAGTTTAAAAAAGTAAATAAAGATGTTTAAATTTTATGATTTTAAATCAAATATATAAAATATGTATTTATTTTATGATTTCAAACATCTCAATATCCCATATTAAAAATTAAAACTATTTTTTATTTCTAAAATTATTTTAATTGTTCCAATTTTCAAGATTATTTTTAGAGTGTTAATTCAATTCTACCTTTCATTTGGATTTTCAATGTGATAACTTCAATAAATTTGATAATAATTAATAAGGATAAAAATGAAAAATTATATTCTATTTATATCTTAATATACTTTCTTAAAGTATGCAAAACACCTCAAAATTCAATAATACGAAATGAAGGGAGAGCATATTAGTCGAATATTTTTTCCTGTCTTATTGAAAATTTTAATCTACCCGGGCATTTTCTTTTGTTTGTTCAAACTAGTTGAACCAAAATAATAATGAGATCGACTAGTATCCACGCAATGGACAACAAAATTATACTGTCATTTAAATTTTATTCTTAAAAATATTTGCATGTTATTCATGTTTAGAGACTACTTTTTTTTTTTACTTCACTCCATCAATAACACAAATCAATTGTACCGATAATTTGTACTCATTACTCATGCCATCCGTCTGTATAAATAGTTAAACCATATTTCTTGTCATTTCATAAAATCAATGCATTAATTATCATATTCTTTTTATAATACCCTTGATAAAGTAAGCTGATTGATCTTAAAAATATATACACAGACCAACCTAGAAAAACAATTAATATTTATTGGAGTACTTATTGATTAATTACACTCTCCATTTGCTATTCTATAAAATATGATGCTAAAAATAAACTAAAAAATTTAAGTCATCCAAATACATTTTAATTTTTGAAATCTAATACATTCATCATTTATTGAAAAGTTGACTTCAGAAAACATTAAATAAGGATAGAATGATAAAGTTACTTAATTTCTCGATGTAAATGCAATGTAAAAGTGAAGTAAAAAGAAACGGAGGGAGTACAAGTGTGAGTGGAAAATAGATGAGCAAAACAAAAACGGGCAACCAACGGGAAGTTCTCAATGTAATATATTGTTTTAATCAGGAAACAAAAAAGAGGAGAGGTGAAGTTTTAACTGAAAACAGGGAAATCAAGTCGAGAACGACAGTGATACAATATGATTACATGTAAAGCCCTTCAGGCACTCCCTCTTTCTTCTTGAACATGACCTTGTCCTTGGCCTTCTTAAAATCTGCATGAGTAACCTGTACACATACACAATTATGTTGTTAACATCTACAGAACCAGGAACCAGGTATACTATCACCCAAAAAGTTGCACACTCAAGATAACAGGAATCCAATTTTTATGAGTAAAATCAAGAAACTATTATTACTTAATATTTCATCTTCCATTTCTTATCATCTTCTAATTTTTCAGACTAGACATTCGACATATGTGTCAAAGAAAATCACTGGCCCAAATTGGGCGAGTTTCAAAAAGTTCAAATATATTTCCAGTTCTTAACATCCTGAACATGTTTCTGCATTCTCCATCCAGGCCATCTTTATATTCCTGCTAAGTCCTAATCACACGAGTATATAAGATGGCCAATGCACTTATTGGAGCACACAAGAAGATAGATAATTATTAAGATCGGAGCCCTTCATTTCATATACTTAAGTCAAGACCTACGTGCTCATGTCCAAATAAACCTGAAAAAAGATGTCATCCAAAGCCCAAAATCCCAAATCAATCCAGCAATGCCTACTCCCCATGTCTATTTTTAAAACATTTTACAATAAGCCTAAACACATCACGAAAATAATGATTAAAATGACTTCCCCATTTTCAAGTCTCACCTTCATACGCCGCTCCCTTAAAGCGAGCAATCCAGCTTCGGTACATATTGCCTTGATATCAGCACCCGAAAATTCATCCTTAGTCATAACAAATTCTTCTAAATTGACATCATCAGCCAAAGTCATCCTTGCTGTGTGTATCTACTCACCACATATAAGATGGTTCATGAAATAGGATGTACACCAAAAGCATCACACAGTAATTTCATAATGTAATGCACAAACCTGGAAAATGCGCCTCCTTGTTTTGATATCAGGAAGAGGGAACTCAATTTTCCTGTCTATCCTACCAGGCCGAAGCAGGGCCGGGTCCAGACTCTCAATTTTATTTGTTGCAAGAATCACCTTCACATCTCCTCTGGAATCAAAACCATCTAACTGGTTCAGCAGCTCCAACATAGTCCTCTGAATTTCTCGTTCACCACCTGAGTGTGCATCATACCTGAGGGACGAACATATTAGTTAACACATATCACAAATTCCAACCTCAATAGCACATTCCAGATGTTACCTTTTTGTACCGACTGCATCAATTTCATCAATAAAGACAATTGAAGGTGAGAGATCATCAGCAACTCTGAAGAGCTCCCGGACCAATTTAGGCCCATCTCCCAAATACTTCTGAATCAGTTCACTTCCCACAACACGCAGGAAAGTTGCTGAAGTGGAGTTTGCAACAGCCTGAATAAAAAGGTTTAATTAAAGCTGTGAGTATAATCTTATCATGGGCTAGAGACCCACTATGTTCTGAAAGTAGATGAAAAACACTCAAAAACTAATTGATTACAACTGTCTGCACATGTACACACAAGGACAAACAAATCACGTGTATGGCATTAATCAAGATACATTCTAGCACAAAATGTATCGGAAAACTATTTTGACGAGAACTCAAAGATGCAAGTGCCCAAACCACCTTACTAAAATCAAACTTGGCTACACATTGCCACCTGACTGATAGCCTCTTAAGAGATATGACACGTATTTTATAGCTGTAGCACAAAGACTGTGCAAACTGTACTTCAAGAACATTGTTTACTAGTATTATAGACTTCTTGATTCCAACTAGGGAAGTCCAAAATCAGCCTATTCTAAGCTCAGCATACACAGGGAGAATTTTCACAAACCTTGGCAAGTAAGGTTTTGCCGGTCCCAGGCTCTCCATACAGAATTACCCCTTTAGGAGGTTTAATACCAATGTCTTCATATAACTCAGGGTGAGTCAAAGGAAGCTCAACTGCTTCTTTAATCTCCTGGATCTGGGCATCTAATCCACCAATGTCAGCATATGATTCCAAGGGAGCTTTCTCAACCTTCATGACAGACACCATTGGATCAACATCGTCTTGCAGAAGCCCAACAACAGATAGAACCTGAATTGAGGAAATCATATTGTCAAAGTGAACCACTCTCAGACTTGCATACTTTACCAATACTTCAAAGAATAAAAGAAAAAGAATAGAACAAACTACTACCAAACAATCGAGATAACAAATCAAAATAAATGGCCAAAAAGAATATTATGGAAGGCAAAAGTTTGGAAAGGAAATACAAAGGAAAATTAGCCACTAAAGAAGTTTCCAACTAGTCAAAACCTCTAACCATCAAACATGGTGAAAACATAGAAGCTCTCTTGTGTAATCAACGGCAGTAATATCATCCAAAATCAAACCATGAATCTCAAAAAAATTTAACATTTGTGATCAATTGAATTGTTTCTGCCTAATGGTTCACAACATCCATTGAAGCAATTTCAAGGCTCTAAGACAAAAAGTGATCGTGCCTACACAAGTGAAGGTTGATCCAGATTAGCAAATATAGTAACCTGTTTTCCACAAGGGGTGTCAAATCCACTGGTTATAGGATAATGTCTTTCGATTAGATAAATCCAATCTCTACCTTTACTTCTTCATTTCTTTTACTTTTTTTGTGTGTGGCTATTTTATTGTTTTAATTAGTTTATTTCAATTCATTTCTGAAGTATTCAAATGAACATCAAACTAGCACTTCCGAGCTTTCAAGACCGTCCATTCCATTTGGATTCTGCTGTATATTCTAAAAGGCATCCAATATTTCCGCTATGTAAAGAACAGAAAATCCAAAGGAAATAAAAGAATCTTCAGATATGTCCTTAACATACCATGTAAACCATATTGGTGAGGAATTCCTCAAGGGGATGACAAGACTACTGAAAAGGTATGAAGCACTTATTAACCAATGAACAGAAATAGCTGATTAACCACTGAGATGCCGCAACATAACTGCGGGATTATTGTTACCAAGTACCAACTACAAAGAACAGTTGCAAATGAACAAAATAAATAGCATGTACTCTTAATCTATCCCAAGTAAAAAAAGCTACTAGTTAAAAAGATCATTCTTAAAGCATTACAAATACTCAGCCACCTAAAATACTACGATTCCAAACATAAATCAAGCGACTTACTTTTTAGTACTTCCACAATCCAAATTGCTAACAAGCCAAAATCTCAACAAGTAAAATCACAATTTGACAAATGGAAACATGATTCTACCTACAATTTTTTAATTCAAATACACACCAATCTCAAAGTTACAGAGGATTAGATCTAAATGGTAACTATGAGGGAACTAAGTCTTGTTGAAACCCTAACAATTAGAGGCTATCAACTATTTCAAGAACTACAAACTAACAAAGTAATACCTTGTTATGCATCAAGATAGCACATCCTGGTTCGAGTTGATCTTTATCAACAAACGATAAGATCCCAACATAATACTCCGGTCCCACAGACGACGAAACAATAGCATGATTCTCATCAATAAGCTCCTCCAAATTCCCCACACTCATTGGAGATCCACGTAGATCATCAACTTTAGATCGATCCTCCTCAGTCTTCTCTTCCTGAGGTTTCAACCGTTCCTGATTAGCCACAAATTCTTCTTCCATTAACAAATAATCCTTAATTCTCTCAAGCTTTAGCAGACGAAGCTTGCACTTGGTCAGCGGCGTAACGGCTGGTATCCGAGCTGCCGCTTCGGAACCTTTCTGTTTGCGCTGCTTACGACCAACGCGTGCCGGTGGAGCAGCTGGTTCGAACTTCTTCTCCTTCTTGTCTCCATCGTTTTTCCGGTCGCCGGGCAATTGCCGGTTAAGTCCGCCGGGCGTTCCCTGACCCATGACTTTTAGCTGTGACTGAGAATAGAGCGAAGGAAAAGGGCTTTTGGAAATAGGGTTTCGGATTTTTGGGTTATGCTTTTCTTCCTTCCCAAGATATATAAGATTTGCGTGTTAAAAAGTATGATTAATTACCTGAAAATATACAAAATAAAATAGATAACATTATTCAACAAGTTAAATGTCACCAACTATATAAATTTATTTAATTCATCATTTATAAGTATAAAAATAGGTAAAATCATGTGAAATCCCAACAAAAGTTAAAACACTAATGATTTCTTCTTTAGGTTATAAATGTTGGTGAACCGACTTAGTTAATATTTTCCGTTGAGCATAAATTAGTCCAAATAAAAAAGAACGCATCTTATTCATAATAAATATCATTTATACCTTGTTTATACTTATATCCATTTCTATTCATTACAAAAAAATCTTCTACTGGGATTAACTCAAGTTAGATGGAGACTGAGAGATTTAACAAGGTGAAGTATACATTAATAGACATAGTTAAGAGAGAAACTAACTTTATGTTATAATGTTAATGAACAAACTTGATCGTACTTGTTGTTGATAGAAATGAGCACAAGCTAGTCCAAATAAGAAAAAACACAGTGTCATGTATATCTTAGTTGTATCCATTTCATTAAAAACAAATTCTTCTTGGGGGATTAGCTCAAGTTAGATGGAGAAACTATGAGTGATTTAACGAAGTGAAGTATATAGAGAGGTGATGTAGATCGTAATCGCAGTAATTGTTAAAATCGCTATTGAGTGTGTTGAAAATGATTTTAAGAAACAAAGTAATTGTATTTCAATTCTAACATCAGTGCTAGATTTAAAATGTCTACATTTTGTGTATTCACTTGTATTACATGAAATTAACAAAAATTTAAGATGAAATAATCTCATAGGCAACATCTTGACTTGAAAGCTTCTTTCATTGAAAACTTCTAACTACATGAAAATGAACCAATATCTAAAGGAAAAATTAAGCGCAATCAGAAAGTTAAAAAATAAAATTTAGAATAAATTACACTGAACACCACCTGTTTATATATGATTCAATTGCAGGTACATGAAAATCCTACACAAAATTGTTCACATTACTTCACAGCTGTTGAACCATTTTAGTGCTGGAGATAAACCCATATTTTTCTCAAAAGAACCAGTTAAGACTTATCTTTCCAAGCCAAAAGAGAAGTGGGAACTGAGCTAGGGCGATGAAGAGGAGGAGGTAATGATGCCGGCTTGAATCATACGTTCTCACCTCTGCAAAAAGAACTCTCTTCATTGTCTTCACTAAGAATATTCCCATGCATAAGCTTGTCCATGGCATCAAGAAGTAGTATGAATGGCTCCATATAATTGTTCCAAGTAGAGCTATGGACAATCCTGCAAAAGCATATCCGGCGTATGACACAATGTCAAGGAGAGGAGCCTCTCCACTACCCAGTGAGAACAATGTCATCTTCAGCAAGGAAACCTCTAAAAACCAACCAACTAGCCCCTTGATGAATAGCCAATTTAGAGCTTCTGGGGTAAACCTGGCAGCAGACAAGAAGTTTCAGAATCTACAAACCAAAGGAAGAGGAGGTAATGGAGGAAATTATTCCATAAGCCAACAGTATTGCAAGTTACAGAATGTGAGCATGGAAAAAAGGGAAGAGAAATGGATCTTTTGGGTGGGGGTAGGGGATAAATAGGTTTAGGCATGCCTAGAAGTTGTGGTATGTCACTCCGATGTTCAAACTCTTTGAAATTAACCTTGTGTTCACTTTTGAATCCAAATTTGTTTAAAATATAACAAAATTTTAATGGAATCTCGAAAGCCATGCATAGCCAACCTAGGACATCTAAATTTAAGAGGAAGAGACAAATGGGAAGAGGTGGGGATTCTCATTTAGAAGACAGTTACATGAAATAAGTAATTATGCTAACAATGCTAATATTTTCAGTTTAAGCAACAGTTTAGTCTTCAGTATGAGAATCTGTACATTTGTTGGCACTTTAACCAAATATGAGGTAAGCAATGAAATTTGACAGTATAGAATCAAAGAACTTCTCATTATTGAGCACCAAGAAACCAGAGTTAAGAAAGCTTGAGAAAACACTGCTTACCTTCCCTGGAGACCCAACGATAAACCCGCAAGAACAACGTAGGTACCAAATGCCATGAACGGGATGTACAAATCTGGAGCATTTATATCAAAGATAGGGGGCTTATAGGATAGCCTACCACCTACCGGCTCTGTGATTCTTGTCCAATGACCCTACAGACAAATGAAAAGGCAACAAATCGTAACAATAAAAAAAGAAAATTGAGATCGTAATGTGACAATCAGAGAGATCAAGGGTTTCATGAGCTTACTCTGTGTAGGAATGGGAAAAGCACAACTTTCAATTTGTTTCTCACGTACTGGTCATTCACTTGGAAATAGTACTGGGGATCGGAAAAATACCTACTTATCTGTTCAATCAAAAAGTTGTCAACTAGAATTATATTTCCATCAGAAAATCTAGACCACTTTATCAATATCATTCAGCAATAAAGTATCCAAAGACAGAATGGAAAAATGATTTGGACAATAATGTTAAATATGAACAGCTTCAGAGCACATTTAGGAAACTCTAACAAAGAGGTAAATGCTACACCATATCAAAGAGGAGGGGGAATGCAATCTGGCTTAATTTTGTTTAAAGGGGGATTTTTCTGGCTACCTATGGCATAATCCTTTGTTTATTTTTTTATTTTATTTTTTTTGGATGACAAGTTAAACCCGCAGCCGCTACCCTTTTGGTGTACACAGGGCAAAACCCCTGCTCCTATGCAATAGCTTGCAAACCACACCGGAGAGGTAACCCGCACTAGGCAAGCCCAGTGCCACAAGCTCGACCCAGTAGGCAATCCTCATAGACTTCACGAAACCATTATTTTTTTACAAGTATGTAACCGTAATCCTATGGCTCAGTATGAATCGCTAAATGTGATTTATAAATAACAAGGGCTAAATTCAATTTCTTCTTTTTTTGTGGAAGGTTTTAACACAATTAACACATTAGGGCAAGGCTTTTGTTTCTGGAAAACAATATAACTTGCACATCAGATTCCATACCAGGAACCAAAGATAAACTAAAAAGAGGCTATCTTTTGTGTAGTCACCAACGAACATTCAATGCCTGCGTGCTAGCTTTCCCCTCAAACTTGCTAATGAACCAACTTCCAAGAATTATGATTTGGAGATTGGTCATTCCCACTCCAATTAAATTAGCTTAGCTAGACTTGAACCATATTGCATCAAAACCACTAATATAATTCCTTTCTAGCTTTCTCCCAAGTCTTGCTCCTACTGTGCATCACACCGAGCCATCCCATGCCCCATCTCTACTCACCATCTCCTTCCAAGCTCAGCCAACATGAGAGTTCGTAATTCAACTTACAGTTACTTTCTGCATAACTGCAGCAAACACCCTTGAGGAAATAGGTTAAACTCAAGATAACAGAGCAGAATCAGAACACGTCACAAAAAATAGCTGCTCTAAATCATATTTTTCTTTCTTCTACTTTTGCCCTCCCTTTCCATATTATTTGGAGTAGATGGAGCTTGGCATTAGCCATCCCATGCTTCTCCACAATATTCTGTTTATCTGACTCAATCTTCCAACAGAATCCTCTACTTTTACCACTAAAAATGAACATTTATCTACCTAAATATGAAAAGGTTTTCCTTCTCCTCTCAAAAAAGAATATAAAATCCTGTCCTTGTTAATCTTTTGAGTTTACTGTGCAGTGGAGAGAGACCAAATTAGGACATGGGGTGCTACCATTGCAGCAAGGAGTAAGGAAAAGTACATAATGAGAACAAATTTGTAAGTTATAAAAATGAAGAACGTGATAAACAATTGGAGAATGTAAATAACTTCACCTAGCTTCAATTATGATTAAGTGACTAATCACTTATAGCTCAATTTGCTATTATGTATCAATGTCAGCTTGATGATGTCACCAAAGTGAAGACAGCATCCTAAAAGCTATTTGAAATTTATTGATTTTCAAGTAGTAAGAGAATTAACAAGCTATAATGCAAAAAAAAAAAAAGGAATACTATTTCCTTGCTGATTATGTCATAAAGCACTTTCACGAACAAAAAACTTCAGGAATGATTAATGGAAAAAAATTATTTTGGCAAGTCGCACAATGTAGAGATACGACCAGCGGATGCAGCAACTTACATTGCTTTGAACATATTCAGAACTGGAACCAAGGATTTTTTCTCCATAAGCCCCTAGTCCACTTCTGATGAACCCTGAGCTACCACCAGAGAAGGCATTTCCAAAAGGATTTGCCTGTGTATTAACAGGTGGTCTTGGCACCCCGGATTGTGCTCCCAGGTTATCATACATTTCTGCAGGAGGATTTTTCTTTAATCAAGACAACTGTTAGTAACTCAACATATTTCTTTCTTGGTATAAGCTATTACATATCAAAGATAATTATCAAGATGAATTCAGAAACTTCACTTTTCCCACCTAACATTGTTTAGCTGATTTTATCATTACTACCCCCAGGACACCCCAATAAGTGCATTACCTCAATACAAAGATATTCGGAGGAAAGAAATCAAGGATTTAGCAGTCCAATAATGAAAACGACTCCATCACTTTGTTTAAATCAGATCGTACTTTTTAGCATATCTAGTTTCAACAGATCCCAGATTACCATGCAAATTTATCTTCTTACAATTACTTCCGTTATCTAATTTTTCTGCAGGATAAGAGCTAATTCATCACTTAATTGAATTTCCATCAGCAAAAGTAGGAGAATTCCTCAGCTTACACATACCTTTTGCAACTCTTTTGTTGTTTAAAAAAAAATAGAAGACATTTTCGGATTAAATAATTTCAGTTCATCATGAAAAAAGCTCATGCGACCTAGGTACAACATAGACGGCCTATTTGCTGGAAACATCCATTAATCAGTAATTCCATTTCACAAATCACTATGACTTACATACCAAGCAACTACCGATGCAATAGAGAGAGAAAAATCAAGTGATAAATCGAAGATTAAAATAAATAGCTTAGATTACCAGGAAAATGCAAAAAAAGTGCGACGAAATACAGATCCTCTTGTGTTGACTGTTGACGAAGGAAGCAAAAGAACTAACCAGTAATGGAGATCTGTAAACGATAAACTCTCAGATTGAAAAAGAACGAATTGAAAGGAGAAAAATCGAAGACTTACAGATTGAAACTCTGACTGAAGAACAGATGGAAGCGAGTCTGCAGAGGCCTGAATTTACAGTTAGCTCTATTAACTCCAGATTTCAGAGTTCTAAAAGTCGGGTCGGGTCCTAACTTCACTTCATACTCAGACCCGTATATTATAACCCGACCCACTAGACTTCTTTTTCTTCTTATTTTTTTCTTTTTTCTTTGTTTCTTTTTATAATTAAAAAATTTTGGAGAGTAAGTTGATATGGTTTAAAATTCAAAAGTAATCGACCTACTAATCAAGTGTTATGTATCATACGAATTGAACTTACAACATAATTTAATTCATGTATCATGCATTGTCTTTTTATAAATTTCTTTCTTTTTTCGATCAAAAAAGTGATGTACTTTCTAATATAATTTTTGATATTATATTAAATAAATATTTATAACAATATCAATGAAAGAAAATAAAATATTTTTTTTGTAATGCCCAAAGAAGTTAATATATATCCGCATAAAACGTTTATGTCAAATTAAGATACAAATACAATTTGCTTACACAATTTATGTAATTAGAACTTACGAAAATAGCACAGCTCATAATGATGATTACTCCTTTCATTTCCATCCAAATTTATGTAATTGTGTTGGACTATACACAAAAAATTTAGAATAAAAGGTTTTTAAAACTTGTAACCTAATCGAAAGATGTAATTCCTTTTGGACGAACTAATAAGAAAATAGTCTTGCACAAATTGAGATGGAATATTTTCTAGTATTCAACTTCAAACTTCGGTGACAACAACTCGTCCCTCCATCAGAGACTTTGAATCATAATAGGATTCAAACTCTTGACAACATACACCTATGATTTAATCTAGCACCTCGAACCAAAAATTAAGGTCAAAATCTGGAAAAAAAAATTACAGATGGAGATACTTGTAATAGAACACCTTTTCCCAGATATAATTTGATTTGTTGGGGTAAAAACCTTGGAGCTTAAGTACAACCAGCTCAACTGTTTCTGGGGGGTGGGGGAGAGGCAAATCACATCTTTATATGAAACTATCGTTGGACTAAATCTTTTGAGAAAGGCTCTAAACCTTCACACAAGCAAGCGCCAGAGGAGGAGATCACAATGGTACTGTTCCCGTCTGTCTTTCTCCACTTAATTACCAAACATGATTGACAACAACATCAGAAACCTCACGAAGCAACTAAGGATCATCATCATAAGGTTCATTTAAAGCTGGTGAAGAAGAGAGTTCCAAAATAGAAAATCCATTGGTCTGAAACTCAGCCAACTCAGATAAATGAACTTGTTGTCCACATATGATATTTCCCCTCAAATCCAAATGCTCCAGTTTACCTAATCAATAGCAAAGAAAAAGGTCAATGAATCCCACAATTAAATGACACAGAAGGCGCAGAAAGCTTTTGACATGCATTTACTCAACTCACATTTCGTTTCTAGTTTCTCAAAAAATTATAGAAACGTACAACATACCCAGTGTAATCCCACATGTAGAGTCTGGGGAGTGTGGTGTGTACATAGTCTTACCCCTACCTTGTGAAGGCCTCTGGTTGTCTACGGTAGACCCACGGCTCAAGTAAAGTATAATAAAACCAAGTGTGTGTGTGTGTGTGTGAAAGTGCAGTAGAGTGCTAAAAGAAGGGGGAAAAAAAAGGAAAAGTTAACTCAGCAAAGCTAAGTTGAGAGCAGAAGTGATTGGATTCCCACCAACTTGTGTGAAACTAAAACTGAGGCTCTTATACATATCTCAATTCCATCCACAATTTCAGCCAACTAACTAATTGTAACTAATATTTGAACTCGAATTCATAAATTTAAATTTTACCCTTCCAGCCAATTTTTTTAAAGCTAACAATTGAAATTAACTTACAAATGTTTGAACTTCTTTTCACACCAAGTCCAGCTTGGCATGCATATTTGTGTATTATAGTGACTAATAAAAAGAACCTCTAAATTGGGAATCTTTTCATATGGGAGAAAGCCCGTGGCATAACGTTATTAGCCTGAGTCCACTTCGTAAGGAAACAGCAGGTTCAGAACTCCAAAGGGAGTACAGGCCTGCTCCTCTACCCTCCTCCGAACTTAAACACCAAATGTTTTTCCACAGCATGATTCAAACTGTGAAGCCGCAATCATGTGTATATTGACGCTTCCTGTGTTGCATATTAAATAGGAAAAATTATTCTTCTTGAGCGTTTCTGTCTATTTTTTTTATTTAAAGGGCTAAAATATTTTCATTAGCAACACTAGCTCCATAATGGAGTAACTTATCTTTTCTTGGGAAAACGATAGATCTTAATATTTTTTTATTCTTTTTTTAGAAAGATAGATCTTGATAATTTATATAATAGTAAGATTTCATTCTTCAATTTCACATGCTTGATATTTTCTGTATTCATTGTCAGGCTCTTGTAGATGGGTTGCGTTCATCTCTATTGCTATTTTCTGATAGAATTTTACATTCACTTAAACCAAAAAAATCAGCAAAAGAGATATGTCACATGCTAAAAGGTTGTTACTTTGTCACAATTTATCGACCCATTATTAGCAACTGACAAAAGGAAGAAACTTATGCAACAGAGAGAAACCAAAACGAGAGAAGAAACTGAGCATTAGAATGTTGTACCTTTTGCAGCTTTTACAGCAGAGGAAAGGATTGACAAAGATTCTTTGGGCATAAAGTTGTATTTTGCATTTACTGTTGAAAGATCTGGAGCATGAGAGAAAAGCTTTGACAGAAATCTTGCAGTTTCAATTCCACCTCGATTCTTGCTGCATAAGTTTAATGAACATGTTACTCTCAGTTCAAAATCCATAAGCTAAAGTTTTCAATGAAAACTCCATTTCACCTTATGTTGATTGAGTGGAGCTTTGTTTCCTTCACTATCGCTTGGCCTGCTCTCATGAAGCCAGAAGAACCTAGTCCAATGTCTTCAATATCAAGAGCTTGAATACCACCGCATAGAAACTTCCCTAGTGCTGTTCCTATCTCACTACAAAAAAAATTGAGAAATAAGTTATATCAAAAGCTGTCCCATGAATAAGGTTGGAAGCATCAAAATTTTGAAAGAAAGCTTGGAAGTGTCTAATGAGGGTAAGAAAGGGTATATATCGCACAGATAAGCTTCTGCAGTGTGATCGGTGTCAAACGAGATATAATTTAGCAAAGATTAAAAGGAGATCTGAGATCTAAAAAGTCAGCAAGAAATCAAATGCAAGAGGCTCTCAGATTTTGGTGATCCTATTACAGAGTTAACTTCATAACAAAAGGAAAACTATCAAAGCACCAAATAATGAAAAAGCCTGATATACAACTCCCGGGACAAAAGGTAAAGATTAGATTTGCAGCAAATTTTCCATGACGGCATTCACCTTATCAGCCAAGCAGTTTAACATGGGATCAATTTAACCCAGAACAAGGCTTAGAATGTCTCCCAAGTTTAGCTGATAAAGTGGAAACTCTTACAAACTTAAAGCACAAAGAAAGCATGTGAAGGCCAACTGATAAACAAACTCTCCGGGTCATATGTGGTTTTCCCTCAGAAAATATCATCTATCTAGGAGAAGAATTACGGAAGTTGAATATAATATTGTAATTGTATCCATTTTACCAACCTGCCAAGAGAGTTGCCTCCGATCGAGAGAAAATTCAGTGGTTTTCTCAAAGATGAAAGAGCTTCTAGAAGTTCACAAACTCCAAAGCATGTAAGCTCACAACTTTCCAACTTCAATTCGACAAGGGGGAAATATTTATAGGACGTCTCTTTGAAGTAGGGGATTAGACACCTGAAAGAAAAACGCACTTGTGAGACCTTGGCAAGTTGGTCACTGAATACTGATGGCTTAATTCAATAAACCTGATTCCAGAAGTCTCGATAGGATTGTCACTGAGATCGAGTTGCTCCAGATTAGGTACGTGGACTAGAGCATATCTGAGACAATCCACATCGTCCATCTGTAGATTGCAGTTCCTGAAGTTGGAGAACCAAGTAAACTTTGTATTGCAGTGAAGATGACAATACAAATACGCCTTTCGTGATTCATTAAGTCGGTTGTGATTAAATTTACTGTGGAACTGCTTATGCTAAGGCTGTTCAGTATGAGAAGAGACTTCTTTGAGGCATGAATAGAAAAGTCAAAGCATACCTTAAATTAAGCTCCTTTAATGACTTCAATGAATTATATGTCCCATCTGTGCTACTTCTGTTCTTATATTTAAAATGAGAAAGCCATCCCGCGATCTGCAGTGTGAAATTTTCTATAGGTTGATTAATGATTACATCAGTATAATAGAAAAAGCAGAGCAAATATTGTTACTCACATTGTTTTCTGAAAGGTCCAGAACGGTAATACCAGATGAAGCATCAACGAGGGTATCAAATACTTTCCTCGCAAAATGGCGAGGAAGATGGTTGTCTGATAAGCATAGTGAAGACAAGGACCTAGCAGAAACACGATGCACAAATGTAAGTCTATGGAATCACTTAGTGGGTTACAGTAGATGGAATCTACCATGTCGCACAGAATGTAAGTCTATGGAATCATTATGAGAATAAAGCATAGAACAGTTGAATAAAGAAGCTGATGGAAGCTGCAGTGAAATCCGCTATACCTCCCTGATGATAGCAAAGATATCAGTCCAGCTGGCAAGGATTGAAAGTTGTTCTCTAGGAAGTTTGATGTCTTGATTGAGAAATGTTGCATCCCAAGTGCTTGAGGACTGTGCATGCATAGCAAGTCACAAATTGCATCAAGAGAAGAAACTGTAAACTTGCAATGCATGAATTTAATTGACTTAAGGGATCGATAGTTCTGGCTGATGAGTTTGCATAACCCCTCGACCTGTAAGGTTGAAAGCCACAAGAAAAGCAGTGTAAATAGTTAATTCTTCAGCATAACAAGTTCTACTCCAGAAGATATAACTGTTCAAAACAAAGAAATGTTTGCAAATTTCATTATTACTACAGATGCCAAACAGAAAATGCACAAGCACTTGAGACAACAATTATGTTTCACACATTTAGTTCTGACTTGAATTCCAGAAATAAATGTATGTCAAAGTATATATTAGGATCTGATGCCAATGGCATGTCTTGAATCTTATGTCAAACAGTTTCTTACAGGTTAATCTTTCCTCTTCTTAGTTTTGTTACATGTAAATTTTGCTTTTTCCTGAAAGCTAAGATGTACAGCACATATACAAAAGAACTAAACTTACGTGCATATAAGACTTAATCCATTGTAGTTCCAAACTCTCCAACCTTGCATTTCTAAGTAAAAGCTGCAACAAAGAAATATAAGGTAATAATGTAGACAAACTAAAGGAAGCCTTATATGTCATCAAATCAATTAATCTCTTCTCTGCATATTTAATGTTATGCCTGAATATACATTAAACCAGCATTTCCTAACTTGCTTTTTACGTTCTTTTTCTATTTGACGACAAAATTAGAAATTGAAATTTCACACAAGTATCATCAATTAGAAGCTTTTTTTTATCTGCGTCAAGTAGTTAAACATTTATATATGATTTCAATTTAAAAATTAAAATGCCCTGCTTGATCTTAGAAAGTCAAATTGGACTTTCAATTGGAAATAGAGAACATATAGAGCACAGTACGTGCAACACTACAACTTACACAAGTTTCTTCCACACACAGAACATTTGGCAATCTCAGGTGCCTGCAATCAAACAAATGTAATTAAAAAATGAGTTATGTTTGAGAACATCAAGAAAGGTAGTTGAAACACAATATGTAGCTGCACATATCATTTGCAATGAAGGGTCTAAATGCACTTGAAGGCTCAAATTTGTGCTTTTAATGTTCAAAACAACCACTTACTCTGCACACACCCTGTTTCAAGGAGGAAAAAAAGGAAAAGAAAGTAGAAAACTGCAGAGGAGAGAACACCAGTTTCAACCTTCAATGATACTTCACAAATGCAGTGTTCAAGATGATGACTCAGAATAATAGGAACATTTATTTGCATATGGCATTTAAAAATATTTCTGTCATGAAGCTCATTGTCCTCCGAAGAGATAACACCTGCAGAATTAATTTTTTTTGTAAAAATACACCTGGCATACGATCCAAATTGTTGGCAATGATAAGCGAACTTGGAATAGTCACAGGTGAATCTACTGATGCGTCCCCTATGATCAATATAGTTTAAGATTGATTCTGCACAAACAAAAGAAGCTTGTATCAACTAAATCTTCTATGGCTAGTTTAGGGCATTTTTGTGGAACTTTCTTGAGTTACATTTTTTCCAGAACAGGGAAAGACTTCTGCATACAAATACTACTTGTGATACAAAAATATAGACAAAACAAAGGCATCTGAAAAGATGCAAACTTCTTCAAAATCCTATTTAAACCCTTTGTCCAAAATATAGCTTTCACGTAGTGTGTGTATAAAATATTCCTTAATCCTTACCCAAATAGACAAGAAGAAAAGGAAGAAAGAAAAGTTACCCCACTAGAGGATTTGAATGTTCAATAGAAAAATTAGATTTCAACCCAAGACAGCATCTAAAAGAGGATGCATGAAGAAGAATCTGGGCATGGCTGCCGAAAAATGATTGCCAGAAAGTAGTGTGATGGATGATAAGAGACATCAATCAACATGAATCTCTTACCTGGAACTTCTATTTCACTAATCCGACCACGAAAAGATGGGAATAAAGTCAACTCTGCTGCTGTATCCAGGCAACTGTTCCTCAAAAAATGTAGAATTTTAAAATGACAGGTGAACTGAAGCCATATAAAATAGTGGTAACTGGTAACCACCAATAAGTAGATCATTTGATGTTCATACTTCTGCAAATGTGCTTCCCAATACATCTGTTGCCAGTCATTTGCGGATTCACACTCTACTTCTTTTTGGTTTGCTGATCTGGCAGATGACTTACTCCTGAAATTCTTACTCCTCCAACCAAAAGCAGGCCACCGAGCTTCATACAGATTTTTCCACTCTTCCTCAAAATTCAGATATCTGCAGAAACATATTTCAAGTTCCATTCACAATAGAATCATTTGCAGATCATGTATATCCAGGCAACCTCTACAAATATTACCCATGATGTAACATACTCTTTCTTTATGACCAGGAAGCTGAAAAAAACTCACTTAATTCCTATATTTCTACAGATGCAGACCTTTTACGCTTTCTCTGATTATCAACACCGTCAGTCAAAAGCTCATGATCATCCAAGATAACAGATTTCCTGCAACACAAGATTTTCTGGTTAAAGTTCAGGCACTATAATGCACCCCTCCCACTACATAAAGGTTCATATAAAAAAACCTAAATAATATCAACCACCTATATCAGTTATACATATGATCTACCTAAAATGTTGATCAATTCACAGTTAACTAGCTTCATCACACTTAATTCAAAACCAATTCCTCAAATTGTCAGATGCACCAAAAGTTTCAAACTATAAGTCTTTTATTCATGGCCCTTTGGTTTAGAAGTAATTACAAAAGAGCTTTCAGTAGATTAAAAGAGAGAATAGATTTTTGAGAGCAGAAGTGGTTTGGAACAGAAGTATTCTCTGACAATAACAACAACAACATACTCAGTGTAATCCCATGGGTAGGGCTTGGGGAGGGTAGAGTATGTGCAGACCTTACTCAACCTTGGGAGCTGGAGTCTGTGGAGAGGTTACGAAGACCCTCAACTCAATAAAAAGCATATCAAAATGGAGATAAGTAATTATATTCATGCTTTTGAACGTACAATGTGGATAATTAAGTCACGGCTATTTTAAATAAGGCTCTACAATGTGGTCAATCCCAAACTAGTCAGTCAGCAGTATGAATTTCAATATCCATTCAGCTCCAATGGAGCCACTTCCAATCCAAAACTCAATTACTTCTCATTAAAAACACACAGGGGTTCTCCGAATATAGGAGTCTCAAAGTTCCAATAGTTAAATGAAGTGGGTTCAAAACTGTGATGCCTCAGGTTCAAATCTCAACGGAAGCAAAAAAACACGATGCGGTATCTTCTCATCTACCCAAGCCTTGATGGAAAAAATTTTACTGGTACCTATACCTCGTGGAATTAGTCGAGATGCAAAGCAAAGTCGCACAGACACCGCGGTTATTAGAAAAATAAATATAGGGATCTTTTAATAACTCCGGCTATGTGAATTTGGCTTCCAGTGTAAGCTCACGCTGTTGTTGCAGTGATAAAGAATGAGGGTCGATTTAATTTAACCACCACCAACCCACCACCCACAGCAAAAAAATATTTTAGGATAAAAAAATGTTTGGTAAAAACACATAATATATAGCATAGTTGATCTAACAACCTATCTTGCAATCCAATACTCAAAAGGGTTCTCCAAATAGAGGGATTCTCAAAATTCCTATAGTTTAATGAAATCCGTTGAAAACTATGATGTCTCAAATTCAAATCTCACGTCAGAGGCAAGAAATACTAAGTGAATTCTTTCCATCATCCAAGCCTTGGTGGATATTACCGGTACCTGTGCTGGCGAGACGCAGCAGGCACCTGATAGAATCAATCAAGGTGTACACAAGCTGACACAGACACCACGATTCACAAAAATTGTTTAAAGAAACATATATAATCTATAATAGAGTGCTGAGATAAAAACCCTTGTTGTAATTTCTGCAATGCCAATGGAGGTAACTGCAACAGCAACTGATCGAACAACTCCGTAGGAAGGCGATACAATACTGATGAAAGATTAAGATCATCAACTGAAAATAAAAACAAAAACAAAAAATGTTAAGCAATAGCAAAATATATAATAAGAAAAATTATGATTCCCATAAACAACAAAAACAATTACCTTGAATGAGTTCATCTCTAATTGAGTAAATGCACAAGTTAACTAACGATGGAACTTTAATTTCCCCCATGTTTTCACAACCCTAAGATACTACTACTCCATTTTTTAACAAATGGGGTTCCGAAAATTCATATACAAAATGCGAAAGAAATAAAATAACTAATTTTTAAAAAAATTATAGCAGAATTTAACACCAAAATGGAAAAAAGGTTATGACTTGGGGCGTCTTCTCTTCTAGGTTTGCTTGATAATTCACAGTCTAAATATTCACTTGTAAAACATGAGTTTTTAGCTAAAATAAAATTATATCTTATTTAAACTCATAGGTTTATTATTTTATTTCTTTAAATATGTAATTATGTGTTGTTGAATATGTGAATTCATGAAAAAAAATTAAATAGAGCATCTTTAGTTCAACTAGTTAAATAAATTAAAAATTTTAGTGATAATTATTTAGAAAGCACAATAAAATTAATTTTAAAAAATTAAGTTACTTTCAAATCAATCAAAAACTCAATCGACTCATTGATTTGTTATTATATAATTTAAAGAATAAAATGGATTAAAATTGATGTCAATTAGTTAATTGAGCTCGATCGATATATTTTTAAAAGTTTGACTAAAAAATCGATCGAACCTAATTGGTTGTCATAAAAAGAAATTGAATAGTATTTAAATGACTCAACTTAAACGGTTTTTTATCTTTTCAAACATTTGGCGGGAGGAAACTAAGCTCGATTAGTTTTATTTTATTTTTAAGTTGGGCTCAAAGTGATTGACTTTTCAATTGGTTCAAAAATCGATAGATTTTTTCTTTTGATTTATTGTTTTATGATTTTCAATGATCACTATCAGTTTTTAAGTTCATTCTACTTGTTAGATAAAAAATGTTCCATTTTAACAAACGACTGAAAATGTTCAAGATTATTATATTTATAGAATCAAAATAGACATACTCTCAAAACAAAAATAAACATACTCTACCAAAAACTCTCTAAAACATCAACTCCTCCTACTATAAAATTTTGAACTTAGTAATCTCATATATAATTTCTAATTTGTTAAAATAACGTGATTTAATATCGTGTAAAAGTCATGATAATTTTCTTTCTTTTTTAGTCTCATTAAATAAGAATTCTACAAGTAAAAGATTATTCACACAGTAATTAAAGAAAAAACTCTTATTTTTTGCATTATTATTAATTTTATTAGAAATTTAATTACTTCAAGTTTTGATCATACCACAAGCAAACCTAGATATAAAGTATGTTGGTGTAATTGACAAATCATGTAGGAGTATCAGAAATATATGTAGAAGTAATTTAAAAAGTTTGTCAATTATGCATTGGTTCACTTCAAAGTATTGTTGATGTTGCAACGAAATTGTTCTTATTTTAACTTTTTGTTTATTTTCACGACCACGAGTAAGTGAGACATTATTATTTTTAATATAAGATGACTCAAATAATAAATTGCTTCTTTCATATGTGCTTTTCAAGTTTGTGAATAAAAAAAACAAAAAAAATAAATTAAACTTGTATACATTAACAACTAAATGATTATAAATTAGAGAAAAAAACATTTCATTTCCCATTTCATTCATCATATATGTAAATATATAGAAAAATTACTAACTATAACTATAATAAAGTTGCATTGACTTGGGTAGCAACTTTAAAACAATTCATCATAAATTTATAAATAATATATACTAAAAAATTACAATAATACATATAATAAAGTTGCATTGAGTTAGCTAGCAACTTTAAAACATAAAATTTCAAGAAGATACCTATTATATAATTTGATAATTGGATTTAGAGAGAGTCAATAGCCATAATGGTGCTCAAGTTCATTGGTGTCATGTACTTATCAGAACCAGTAAAAAGTGTTTGAACAATAATTTTGTTGGCACGTTCAGAAGGATGAAAAGGATCCCAAAATGCATATAAATCTCTGTTGGGGCATAGATTTGAAGAAGATGTGCAAATGCCTATTCCATTATAGGGTCCTTGTCCACAACATGCTATTTTTGACGTCACAAAACCTGTTCATTATTTAAAAGTTAAAAACAGTAAATTAATTTCTATATATCAATATTATTAAACAATAATTTGTAACTTAACCTATCGTAGTAAGTTACTTTTTAAAACCATTAGATTATATAAAAATAATTTTAGGTAATTGTCTATAACATGAGTTAATTAACTTCTTATTGATATCGTAAAAAGAGACTAATAGATCAACAAAACATAACTTTACGTAGTCGTCTATAACACGTAAAATTGGTAACTTAAAAAATAAATCTAGAAATTTACTAAAACATGTTATATAAAATTGTTTTACACAAACATGTCTATATGTTAATCAGAATTAAAACTATGTATATGGTAAAAAAAAATTACATTATAAAAATGAAATTTAACACGTTATAGTGCGTAATCTATTTTCCAAATTATCATATTATCATGTTTATTATAGCATTGATAACTACTCTTCCATCTTTAAAACATAAATTTCAAATTCACACCCCATAAAAATGAGTCGCTTTCAGTAGACAATATTAAACCCTATTTTATCGAAGCAAATTCAAATTAATCAAAACGCAAATAAAATATCGAACGTAAATTAAAAAAGTGATACCAAAAGCTTGGGGATCTTTGATGAAGTCATTCTGCATCTCCATAGCATTTGCAGCAACAAAGATATTAGAGCCAAGTTCTTGATTGAGTCCTTGAATCATTTGGACAAGGAGAGGGTTGAAAATTGCAGAGGCTTTTTGAGGCTCCTCAGCACATTCTCCATTGACACTCCTTGAGGCTAGACTAGATGGGACACAACCTAATGGACCTGATCCTGTCACTAAAACTCTTCTAGCTCCCAAATCATATAGTCTCTGCAAACAATTTGATGTTTTGTTGTTGTTACTTTACAACTACACGTTTAGAGAGAAAAAAATCAAAGATGATACTTAAAAAGTTCGATATTGTAGATAAATAGAGGTGGTAAATAAGCAGACTAATCATACATCCTGAAACAAAGCGGGTCATGATCTAATCCGTTCATAGCTTTAAAGTTGTGTTAGAGCTAATCAAAATTTAATCTTATGTAAACTTAGGTGCATAGCCCGGATTACTAAAAAACAAATTTATTTGGCCACAAAATAGGCACAGGCAAAAGCGAAACTTTTTATTGCAAGTCTTAACACTACTAAAAACACAATCGACGGACTCAATTATACTATACAAATTAATAAACACTAATTATGTGTCATTCTCTTTGTTATTGACTAAAATAATGTCACGTAATTAAATAAAAGAGCAATTATATTGATCAATTACCATTAAGATCTTTCGATACTCAGAAATGATATAAACAGAGAAATCTTGAAGATTATACTGAAGTCGTCTTGCAGAAATTGGCGTGAAAAAATAATTGTTGACATAGTCATTGCCTCCCAAAGTAATAAGAACAAGTGCTCCATTTACTAGCCGCTCTGTTTGTTCTTCTCCTATAAGAGCACTCACTCGTGTTTGGTACTGTTCAAAGTTTTGTAATTGTGTCGATATTCTTATTATGTTTGCCTACAACAACAAAAAAAAGTTAATGAATTAAAAGCAAAATATATATATCAACCATAAATTCAAGATATTATCAATGAATATGGTACAGCGAATGAGGATGCTCCTTAATTCTTTAACTAGAGGTCTGAGGTTCATAAAGAAAAATCTTTGTTTCTCTTACTGAGCGTGAATTTGAAATATTCAACTCAAAATATAAATAGAATAATTGTACTTACAAACTGAATTCCAGTATCGTTAAGAATTCCAATTCCAGCAGAAGCAAAATTTGCTCCAACAAGCAATTTATCTCCATTAAGCTCAGGGTTCAAATAAGGCAATGTAGCCTCAGCACCAAGCTCTTGGCCTGTCCATACATATTATCATTAATTAATAACAAGAAATTAAATAAGATTCACTTTTGGGACATTTGCACAATTGGACGTTTTTAGGCTACTATTTAAATCACATCCCTCTAAGTCAAGTGGGCTAAATTTTGCATTTAGAAGTAGCTGGGCTCTTTAAATTAGATCCCCATTTGCACAATTGGCCTTTCTAGTCCACTATTTAATTCATAGCCTATGTGACCAAGTTTGAAGAGTTTGGCCAAACATTTTAGGTTGGGGTGGAATAAGTATTCTACTATTAGTAAAATCTATTCTTTTAATCACTTTTGAAACCTTGGTCAATCACAAATTATTGGTTTAATATTTATAAAAGTGTTTTTTAAATTGATTAGCCAAAACAAACTGTCAATTGCCAAAAGTATTACTTTTTAAAATAATAAAAAAAAAACCCTTTTTTAAGTTAAACAGATTTTTAAAATTTGTTCACACAGAATATAAATTTATTTCCCAAAAAATAATAGTTCATCCAACAACTTCTAAAGACAAACTTAACTATGCGAGTCAATATTGACATAATTTAAAAGGTGGACCCATAAAGGCTAGACATTGCGAATAATACCTACATTTACGAATCAAGATAAAAGTAATTGATTCATATAAACTCAATAATAAATCAACTCTAGATTCGCATCTCGTATAAAAAAAGAAAAAAAGAGAGTTGAGAATGTTACTTATAAGATCAGGTATATTGAAGCCATTAGAGAAACGACCAGTAGGACGATGAGTTGGATAATCAATTCCATAAGGTGGAGAATCTGCCCTTGCTGAAGTTAGTAAATAATTATTGTTGCCATTATCAACAAGAGAGTCACCAAACACAAAGAAAGCACGAGGTGCACCCTCACTACAACTTATAAATTTTCCAATAAATAACACCACTAGGAAAATAGTAGCAGTAGGCATTTTTTGACTAGTAGTAGTAACTAGAAAGATAAGAGTACTAGTAATAAACTATTTTGATTTATATTAGTAGTATAAAGTATATATATAGGAAATTAAAGGGGATGACTATGGAATATGGATTATTGTTCTTAGTTAGTTGGAATGTATTAAATAGGCGGCTTTCAAAAGTGAGTAAAATTGGGGGCCAACTTAGCAACAAAACTACATTTTTGTAACAATTAATTAGTTTGCCCTTCATTATACGTGCTTCAAGCTAAGCCTTTCATCAGTACATTGGTCTCTCACTTAGTTAGGGTGGCGAATTTAGAGCAGGTTCAATGGGTATGGCTTCCGATTCGAATTCGAGACCTCTAATTAAGGGTGAAGCACTCTCGTGGTGTAGCCACATGGTAGTCAGGGTGTCCAATTGGATACCTTTCGTTGGGAAAAAAAATACTGTATATACGAATAAAATGATACATTAAATAACATATTTTGAACACCCTTAACATAACAAGCTATTTATAGCCCAATGGTTTCACCTCCTTAGTATGAGGAAGTGCTCCTGTGTTTAAATCTTACTAGTTCTACTTTTTTAAATGAGTTTTTGTCGTGCTATATTTTGTGAAATTTCTGACTCCCCATTGTCCACCATTGCACCACAACCCATGTTAGTTGAATTTCGTCACTTAATAAAAAAGGAATTTCCCTTATCTTGCATGCATTATAGAGCACAGAGTTAATTACCAAATTATGGGGAAGAAGTAAAGACCACAAAGTTAATTATCAAAATTCTAGCTAAGTGGTAGAGAGCTGATGAGATCCAGTACAGATTGAAAAAGAGGTCATTTCATTCAGAGAAGTTGGGGCCAGGGGCACTTGATAATCGCTTTTTAGCAGTTGAGACTCATGTGCCCACACTCAATTCACAATTATATGTGACCAGTGAAATAACCTTTAAAAATAGACTTTTGTGATCTAATTGTTTGTTGTTATTTGGTATAACGTGATCAATGAAATGAAATGGATGATGATATATCTAAATTTACATTTTAGCCTAGATAAAAATTTAATGGTTTCTTTTCATTTATCTTATACTTAATTAATAATTTATACAAAATATTGAGTTGAAAGGTTACAGTACATGTTTTTACAAAACTACTTAAACAAACGTTTGCAATGTCTTTGCAAATTTTGAAACAGATATTGAGTTGAATTCTCATTTTCTTAATTTGTTCTTTTTGGCAAAAAATTAGCAAATTATTAGCTTCAACAAATGAGCTAATTAATCAGACATGACACATATGCCTTAATTTGGGGACAAACAAAGTTCATTGGCTCTTTTTGGGAAATGATACCCTAGAGGTGACACTAATCTAATAAATTGCAAATCATAATTAATTAGAAATGAGTCCTCGCTGAGAATATAGCTAGCTGCCTCCTAATTTGTAGTCCACTAGTCCCTAATAATTATGACTGGGTGGTAAGTAACTCTTTTTTTAACGAGTGATTTAGAAAATAATTTATCTTTTAAAAGTGAAATTTTTCAATGTATATTTGAATTAATCAGATTTTAAATATGACCTAGAAAAAAAAATGGTCCACCAAATCAAAGATGATCATGTTCCGACAAAAACAAATTCAACATTGTGCAACAATCTCTCCTATTACAATTAATATTTCTATGTAAATATACATATATAATATCTTGATAAAGTACTTTTTATTAAATAAAGCTTCATAACCTCTACAACATTGCTAATTATATGAAATTCTACTTGCGCTATTGAACAAGATCAGAGCTAGGGGACGACACGTGAGAATACTCATAATAATAACTTAGGTAAATGAAAAATGAATTGTTATATAAGATAGAAAATATATGTTCTCATGGTTTGGGTAGTTTTTTTCCTCAGATAAAGACATAGCAAAAAAGATATTCATAAAATCTTTTAGATCAAAACAAATAATGTGAAATTGCAAGTAGTCAAGTCCCACAAAGTAAATGGTTAGTTGATCTGCATTTTACATTTCATTATTGATCGTTTCCTTTTGCGGCTATTTAATTCCCTTTCCCAAAACTCTACGCTTAGTACTTTATAGATTCTTATTTATTTAAATACATAAGTATTTAAATTTGTAATCACTGATGTACTATTGACTATAGTATTGTGATATTTTATTTTGATCACCTTGTAATACTATTCTGAATTTTCATATTCAATCAAGGCAGTATAGGGGATAAAATGCACAAATCATATCTTTTTTTTAGATAACAATATAATTAATGGAATAAGATATTGCAATTATACTTTTACTCGATGATAATATTGTAAGGGGGATAAAACGTCACAATTATAATTAAGGGAATGAAATATCACAATCATATCATGTGCAATATTTGATTAATATAGTATTATATTGATTTTTCTACAACTTTTTTGTGGTCACAACACCATAATTAATGAGAAGATATTAAGATTTCCCCTAAAATATCTTTCAAAAATCTCCAACCTACGTATTAGGAAAAGGAAAACATATTTGGGCCAATAATGGACCAATAGTTACCAGTAGGACAAGGCCCAACAATTAGCAGACCCAAATTATTATAGGAAAAATTACGCAACAAAACAAAACTTATACTATTTAATTACTTATCATAGCTATAGTTTGCTATAATTACCACTCACGACTAATATTATACATTAATTAGGTGGGATGATTTTGAATTTGTATAATTAGTCATGTTTGTATATGTAAAATTCGTTTGAATATACAAATACATATGCATAATATACAATTATTTTAACCTATATAATATACGATTCACCTCTCTTCCCTCTCTATCTCGCCTCTCTCCTCCCTCTCCAAATCTCGCTCGCCTCTATCATCCATATAGCATGTAGCTACAAATTGTAATTATCAAACTATAGATATGGAGAGTAATTAATTATTTTTAAGTGGCTATATGTGAAAGTTTCTCCAAATTATATCAACTCTGGGCCCAAACATGCCCATCTTTTCTCCACACCAAATACACTTAATGGGCCGGTCTGGTTTCATTTAGGCAGAGGCCCATGTTTTCTTTTAATTGCATCTTCTTCCTTCTTTATTCGTTTTATCTCATCGACGGATGATGGTTGAAGAGAATTTCTTAGCATAGCATTTTTGAGTGAATTTATATTCGATTGCACAAAGCATAATATTTCTTAAGTTGACTTATAATAACAAACAACTCTATAATGAAAATAGGGTAATATACTTACTATAACTGATGAAATTGTATCTCTACTGTATCTTTTTTTTTATGTATGTATTTGTTTCATTTATATCCAAGATATGTTTGTGCTATAGGATTTGTTGCACCTATTTAATAGGGTTAAATGTCCTGCACATTTATATTTGGGATCTTGATAATTTAATTGAATTAGGTAGTGTGGGAAACTTGTGTTGTATTTTACCAACAGGGTCAGCAATTAGGTGTGATTGAACTAGCCATTGAACAATATACCCATAAAACATGTGCAATTAATGTCCTTATGGTCCTACTCTTGTCTTGGCAAACGAAGTGTGTGGTCCAACAATCAAGTGTTTGCCCTTTGCCTTTATTTTTTCTTTTCACATAGTAATAAATAAATTAGGTTTTTTCATATTTCTTAAAGATTAAAAGAAGTTTTATATCTGGCGTTTACACTAAAGGAGATTTATTATTTACTATATATATATAAAAAAAAATAAAAACTACCCTCATATATACATTGTGATTTTCCAAGAAAAGGAGGTTGGGGCTCCGCTCCTCTCCCACGCACTTGGTGTATGCATCAGACTAATAAATACATGACATCATAAGATTATTTGCCTAACTATGGTTAGGTAATGCATTCTTAATTCATATGTCGGTGCAACATTAAATTGATTTGTTGCATAAATGGAATCCGTGCAAGTCCTTTTCCTTGTTATAAATGTACATGGGTCAATCGAGTTCTAGTGAATATGACTTTCAAGAAGAAATTAACCAGCTGTTGTAGTAGCACTTTCAGCGGGGGCTTTTCTTTTACCATTAGGATCCTATTGAGAAATTCTTTTATTTGAAACGAGTGTTTACATCAAATCAATTGGCTATATAACTTTCAATTTCGAAAAAAGTAAGTAATATATATCATTTTACTATAACTTAATTGACAAGATTGCAGAAAAATAGAAAGTGCGGCTTCGGCAAAACCCAAAATTTTGGTCCTAAACCTTCTTTTTTTTACGACAAAATTCATTTAATTTGTAGACATTAAGTACTCATACAACTTCAATTCCTGAATTGTACATATAAATTTTTTCCCCCAAGTAGGGTCGGCATGTGAATGTTTTGGCTTTGCATGCACAGTGACATTTTCATTTTATTAGCTGTACAGCCCATGAAAATGAACGAGTAGATTTTTTTTTTTTAAATAGTTGTGGTGTCTGACCAACTTTCTCGCACTTCAACTTGATTAATTCCATGAGATACTTATCACGTTTCACCAGACACTAGCAATAGATATTAGGTAACACTGTTGGCTAAGTATAGGACAAATGATGGGAAAATCAAAGGGTATATATTATGTTGTCGTCATTGTAGTAGATCTTTTGCTTTCTGTAAATTCTCTAGTATAGGGAGCTCGAAGTAGAATAAATAGATGCATGGGATATTCAAAGAGTTATAGTCACGGGATCTCTAATTACATCAGTTAAAAGTATCCTTTACTGACTTGACTTGGTAAGAATGCCTTCTTCAATGAACTATTGGTAACTTCTAGCCAGAGAGGCCAAATGAGCTCTTAAATGAGTCACGTAGTTTGGGGATGATCACACGTGCTTTGTAGCTACCCTCAAGGGGTGGGGCTGGATTAGGTCAGTAGACAGTTGTGTATCGCCTGGCTTCTCCTTTTGCATAAAAAGTACTCCCTCCGTTTAAAGAAGAATGACCTAGTTTAACTTAGAACGGAATTTAAAAAAAAAAAAAGACATTTTAATCTTATGATTCTAAACTAAAGTTATATCAAATGTATCAAAATGCACTTAAATCTTGTGATCTTATATATGTCACGCGGAAAATTAAAGTGTTGTAAAAAAAAAGATCATTTTATTTGAAACAGACTAAAAAAAAATAATCATTTTTTTTAAACGAAGGGAGTAGTACTTAGTATGTACTCTTGTCCTAAAATATTTCTTGCAATTTTTTCCCTCTAAAATATATGTAGACTCTATCCGCTCTAAACTTCATTTGCAAAATTACATGGAGTATATGTAATGAAATTTAACTCTGATCCCTCTAAGTTTTCGCTCATGTTAAAGCCACACTCTGGAATGCATCGGGACTTGTGGTTGTGTATTGCGTATGGCTGAAAAACAAAAACGGGGATAACACAAGCTAAGGTGAATAGTCAAGTGTTAGAAACTGCATTTGTGTCGGCACTCAACTTACATAGTTTAGTTAGATTAGACTGTACAAATGACAACTAGACCAGATAGTTTAGTTAGACTGTACAAATGACAACTAGACCAGAGCCGAAGCATACAATGCAAAATAACTCCCAAGTTAAAAACATTACAGATTTGCAATATAAACAATGTTTGCAGCATTGTTGGCAAACATAATAATACAGGAGAGATAACATAATTTGGGGCAACAAAAATTAAGTGGAAAAAAAGCCTTATCACGCTCTACCTGTCAATTCAATGACGGATTCATGCACAAGCTCTGCCAGCAACTCCCTTTCAATTTCCGTTCCTACATTGTCTATCTCTAACCTCAAATGTTGAAGCCAACCCTTCCCCACAACCTCCTTCATCACCAGTCCATCTACCACCAGGCTGTTTCCGTCCTCATCATCATCACCAGAGAGACATTTCACCTCACTAGAAAACCATTCCTTCATTCGGGTCCAGACCTGGTCCACCAATATCAATTTGGCTCCTTCTGGGAGATTATTACTGACCCCATTATGGGGTATGGCTCTTTGGCAAGTGTCTGGCCCATATCCTGCGATTTCCATCAATGCAGCATTTACACAATCAAACACAAGTTTTCGCGTTGATCTCCTTTGTCTTCGCCTGGCTTCGTGTAGTGTATTCTTCTCATTCAGATCGACATACTTTTCTCTTAGAGAAGGATCCAAAGGGCTTTCAGTCGAATGCCACATCAATAAGAAGGCATCTGATTGCACTTCATCAAGGCCAGCCACCGTTAATAATGTTTGAACAAAAGAGAACCATTCTTTTTCTTCTTCCTCTGTCCGCCAAGTGGATAAGGATGGTCTTAAAGGAACTGAACTGGCCGTATCTATGAAGGAATCGTTCCATGACAGAGTACGAGCAATTGATCCTATTGGAGGAGATTTGTCAATCAGATTGCACCTTATAGGGTCAACAGACAACTCACCACCTGTTAGATTTGATCCAAACAAAAAAAAGGTCAAACTAGAAGTTGCACATATAGCACATCATCAAAAACAAAAGGGAAAAATAGAGCTTTAGGTGTCACTATTTACATGATTTACCATGATGATCTGGCTTCGTCCTGCCAAAGGATATACATGCTGGATGTTCATCCTCTTCAAACGTTGTATCCAAAGCAGATATTGGACTAGGTTCGTCCTGGCTCTCACATTGATTTTCCAAGGGCAAAGATTTTGATACAAATAGGCCAACCTGCTAAAAGTACAACATAAATGAGCTTTGAATTTCTTTGTAAGCAGTCAATTTGTGAAATAGTCATATAAATCCTATTACAGCTGGTGCAACAGATTGCCCCCATAAATTGATAAAACCTCTTTAACAGTAATCACAAAAGAGGAAGAAAAAAAAGGTATGCAAGAAATTACAAGGAGACAAATCAAAAGTTGAGAGAACTCCTGTTGCCTACTTTACGGGAGACAGATGATAACCATCAAAACATAAGAACCAAAAAGTGGAAATAACTGATTTTTGTTTTGGTAACCGTCAAATTAAATGAACAGAAAATAGAACCAAACTGATTTCCCCTAATTAGTCCCATAAAACCACACTAAGGTATCACCTAAAAAGTGTTTCTTGAAAGAGGTAAGTACTTTACCTCAGGAGAAATTATGCCTTGCTCCCCAAACGAATTCTGGGAAACTAGTTTGCCTGGTGATTTATGAAGATCAGCTGACGAGAACTCACGTCCCAGATCAACTTTTGCAGGACAATATGAAGACTTAACGCCAGACTGCAATTCATTGTTGGATTGCAGATGGCGTCCGCTGTCTTTGCTTGGTTTTCTGTTCCTTGAGAACAACAGATTTTTCAGTGACAATTTTGTGCTTCTTGGTTTTGTTGTCTCTTCAGGAAGGTTGGGTTTTCCTGTCTCGTGACCTGGAACATCTGCATTCAACAGCGTACCGAATTCAGTCGAAGATACAGGAACAGATTTAGACCTCAAGAGGTTCCTTGGTGACTCATCAATGCCTTCATCACAATTGGAATTATTCATCAAGTTGGAATATGAAGTTCCAGGCTCTTCTTTGCTAATCTCCTGCTCCATTCCTCCAGCATGCTTTGTGTCAGAAAGAGCAAGCATCTCACCTAATGTACTGGACCTTCTTCGAAGATGTCTTTGTTCCGGAAAACTTCCATTAGAGGACACCATTGCCCATCTCTCCGAAAGTCGCTTCTTGGCTTCTCTAGAAACCGAAGATTCTGGGGAATAAGATGCACGGCTCAAGGAGGAGCAGGAATAAGGCTCGACAAATCTATTAATGTAATCCCAGGAGTGCCTAGAAACTGGTGATATGACTTCTGAATCACTGAGATTTCCTGCAACATACTCATTTTCGGACTTGTTAAATGAACTTTCATCACCAATGTAGCCATTGGAAGACATAGAAGAAAACAAGGCTTCATCCCTTCTGTGTCCACCAAGGTTTTCATGCATCTTCTGTGATAAGGCCACTTCTCCTGAATCCTGAGCTTCATTATCCTCTATGTTTACATACTTCATTTCAGCTTCTGATACTCTTGGTGATGCTGATGGTGGAGAACTTGCAGCCCTGCAGTTGCGTGTCTTGGTAAGACTTGGTTTCAACACCACAATCCTTGTCGGCTGAGCAGGATTTTCATCAATATTCCACCCTGGTGCAGGAGGGGAAACCAGACAATGGCTTTCGTCTACCCTGTTTCCCTGACCCACCCGGGTGGCTCTCTTCATCTCTTTTTCATTTTTGTTTCCTGATTCACCAAATCTACAATTATCCACCATCTTTGTTGGTCTAAGAACAGTTATTCGTTTTGTCTCAGGAGGAGGAGGTACGGATTTCAACTTTTGTAACTGCTGCGAAAACATTGGATTGGGTTCTTGCAGAAACTTGAGAAATAAATCTGTGTTGGAACTTAAAACGTCCAATGCTTCTTGGAATTCCTTAGACTGGCGAAGATTTCCATCTATAGATAAGCATTTAGCTTCAATGAACTTCTGACGAACAAAAGCTACCTTCTTGTCAATACTGGTTTCGTCATGTCTTGCCTTTTGGGGAGATTTGCTTCTCACACAGTTTATCTTTGTGGGTTGCTGCCAAACTTCATAGACATCTTTATATTCATTCTCTTCTGGGCATTGATGAAATTCCTGATGCATTTCTTCCATCAAAGATCCGTTTTCGTGCGGGCAATAACTGAAAGAGGAATCAGTATGAGATCGAGAATGACCTCCAAAATGACTTTGTGTGGCTGAAACAGACTTCCGAGTTGGAAAAGCATCAAGGCCCATCAACTTGGCAACAAGACTAGGTGGGTTCTGACTAGAATCTATTTCCTTGGACATTTCCTGGGCTATAAGCATCTTCATTGGTGTTCCATTTGGTTTCCTGTTTGAACTGTTTCTCTTCAAATCTGAAACAATCTGTATGCACCATATCTGAGTATTAGTACTAAAGCCAAATTCTACAAAACCCAGCTCATCTTGCTTCCTTAATAAATATCATCTAGAGATAGTCTGAAAATATACCATTTTTTCCTCTATTTGATTCCTAGAAGGATACATCCTGACAACATCTGATTGGCTCCTCGAAAGAGAGCCTGCAGTAAGATAGACCAAGTCAACACAAAGACTCAATTGTACGGTTAGAAGATTCAAAAACAATAGAACCAAATACTCAAATATCATCCATATGAGTTCAAACACGTTCAACTGTTCTTGCAGGAGGTCTTTATTCTATGCAAATGAAAAAAGCTCCAGATGGAGGCAGTCATATTTCATAAACAGCTAACCCATACATCATATATCATTTTAAAACTTGGTAGGTGATTAGTCTTCGGCAAACAATACTATTTATGCACCGTTCCCAAGTTTGGAGAGTCAACTTCACAAAAATGTTCTAATAAACACTCTTCATCACAAAAAGAAAAAAAGAAGATGAAGAAGGTCTAACCAGAACAATAGTGATGTTTTTTACCTACAACACTTTCATTAACCCAGAGTGTCTTGTTTATGAGGTTCTCAATAAAGAGTTCAAAAATCAAAGATTGGACGAACACTAAGGAAAAATATATAGCAAAGAAGTTCATTCTCACCATGTGGTTTATCTGTAAGAAGCTTGTTTCCTGCCACCCCAGAATTTAAATCGAAAAGGTTCACCATTCGTCCCAAGCATCCTGGAAAAGGTTTATCAAGATTGCAATTTTTGCCATTCTGAAACCCATTCATCTCACCACCTGATACACACAAAATTAACCATGTAAATTAACCTGAGACACACAAAATTAACCACAGTGCTGCATCAATCCTTCTCTCATGAAACATTAATATCCAAAGAGCTGAAAATTAAATCCGAAATACTTTTAATTTTCCATATGCCAAATAAATAGGGAGGTGTTCAAGTCAGCAAACACAATACAACCATGTAACATTGAAGCCGCGAGTAGCAGGTACTCTGAACAAATTAGGAGAGAACAAGAACTTAAAGGACAAGCTTACAGGCATCATGCAGAAAATCCAGAAGAGATAAGTAAGATGATTTAATGTTATCAACAAACTATAGTAATCAAATCATAGAGAAAATCTAATATCAGACAATTCACCCCCTCATTCTGCTACATCTAAAACAAGAAATAGATCTTCATGCTTCAGATATTCATGCCAATATGTGAAGCTACAAAAGATGCATTTTCTCCAACAACAGCTTCGCAGCAAATTGAGGGAGAATTATTAAAACCATTAAATAGGAATTTGGAAAAATAGCTCCCGGGTAGGGGAGCTACTCCTATATGATGCTGCAATCGCGTTATTGATGTATTTCTAACAATTATTTTTGAAATATATAATTTTTCCTTTAAATAGATGGAATTCAATGAATTGACCAAGATAAACAAATGACAAAAAAAATAGCTTATTCAACAATTTGTTGCATACATTACACTATTAAGACCTAGATTATACAGCTAGAAAATACACAAAAATCCATATGAAACTTCAGATCAACCAAAAGCAAAAATCATAACAAAAGCACTAAAAGGGATTTTTTTAAATAACGAAAATAGCCAACAAACCAATCAGAGTAAAATTACTAGTGAACGCTGAAATAAAATAAGACAGGAAATGACAAGCATAAACAGCAAAACCTGAAAAGGCAAAAATCCGGAAAAAAAAAAGAAAGAAGAGAACACGAAATTACGAGAAAGAGAAAAAAACAAAGAAAATCTAATTCGAATTACCTTAGAAAAGATAGATCGGAAGATAGTATAAAAATGGCAACTGAAAATGAGAACACTTCCACTTCTGCTAAAAAAACTTCAATCAACGAAATGCAGGACCACTTGACAATGCCACCGCCGCAGGTTTCACACAGTAGGTGAAAAATAACTTAGAAAAGCTCAAAATGTGGACACAGATCTACCTGTCATTTCACGGCAACGAAGTGTCCGGAAACTGAAAATTAACATTCCGGTGGAGAACTCGCCGGAGAGCCTTCATCAGCTCACACCGATCACGTTAATAGAGAGAGTAGAGAGAGGAAGTGAAGTAAAAAGTTTGTGTGGATTAATAACAACACAAAATGAAAAAAGATATACTTCATTTGTAAATACAATAAAATTGACCTGACAAGAAAAGATCCTTATGGTTTGGGATAATTGTATTTCGACCCCACTTTTTAATTATTTCTATCAAAATTGCCCCCACATAAAACGCGGCTTGTATAGAGCTGGTAAGTATTAACAGATGCACCGTCGAAGGGTTGTTGAATTTGTAAATTACACTTGCGGGTACTAATACATAAATTATTATGTAAAATATAATTATTTACGTATTAATTATTTCATTATTTAACAAAAATAAAATTATATATAAATTATTTTACAATTTCATATATATATTATTATAGATGTTTCTAAATTACACTATCAAATATCATACTAACTTATAATCTTATCAACAATAAACATATAATTATTTATGTAAAATTTAACACATATATAATATTTTTTCTAATCGATTATCAAACGATCCCTTATTGCATCATCAATTTAATAACTTTTTTTTGAATTTAATGTTATGGCCAATTTGGTAGCAACAACATTTAGATTTCAGGTAAGTGAATCCATCAATTTAATGCATTGAATACTAATACAATTAGGTGTATGCATGATTATGAGATAACTTTCACATTTATTTTCTCATTTTAGGAGCTTTAAATTAAGTATAATTTGATATTATGAAAATAAAATAATAATTTCAGTTTTAATGCTAAATTATATTATTTTGAAATGTCTACTAATACTTATTTAGTTTATAAAATCAATGTATAATTTATCTTTTTTATATATTTTATTTTTGCTATTAATATTTATGTGTCAAGTTAATAATAGACAACTATTTTTTATAGTTTAACTCAATATGAAATTACAAAAAAATACGAATTTTTTGGTAATGTATCAAAATTACGTTAAAAGGAGTATAATATTTATATTTGTTAAATAATTAAATATGTGATTCTTTTACGAATGGATAAAAAGATCATATAAATTAAGACATATGAAAGATAAATACTATACACTAATTGCTCATAGTTTGAACTTTGAATACAAATATACACATGTTATACATTTGTTTCTTATATATATTTTTTGAATAAACAACTACACTTTGCAAAAAAAGCCTTTTTTTTAGTAAACATCTTCCTCTTAAACGTTTTGTTTAAAAAGGGAATAAGACGAAGATGTGTACATTTATTTATTCACAATCAAGAGAATCTTTAACAGAAAAGAACAAAAAGATCTCCAATGCAAAGTTGAGGGATCAATAGTTGTAGTACGATTATAAAGTAGTAAAATATAAAGGCATAGTATAAAATAATGATGTGCATATAATAAAGTAGTTTTTCTATGATTAGTTTCATAATGAAGCTTTTTTGGCTCATTTGTCCATTGACTTTGACAACTCGATTGCAAAATCTTACATTAATAACTATTCATGACAGCTTTTTCAAGCATTATTATTCTACCAATTAAAGAGAAAAAGACACTTTTTTTCCTAAATAAAAAATAAAAAATCAACCAAATAAAGTGGATTTTTTAGGCTAATTTCCAAATGATGGTAGCTTTACTTGTTGGTCCAGATAAATCAAGACCATATATATAATTGGGCTATAAATCTCAAAAGAGAAACTTATGACCACAAACAACAAAAAGGGACCATATTAACGTATCTTAATATTTTATATAAAAAATTCATTTGTCTAATCATAATAATTTATAATTAATATTAATTATATAATAGTGAATATATTAATTACTAGTTAGAATTTATATAAAATTTCAATTTTTTTTATATATAATCATATTTTTACCTCGTAAAGACAAAAAATAATTTTCACAAAATCATCAATTTGATTATATATCACATATGATGAATAAGAAAGAAAAATGATATACATAAATAAAAAAGACATACAAATTATAAAGAAAGCATCACATAGCAATCAGACTAGCAAAGTTTTATGATAAAATAAAATTTTGTTTTTGGTTATAAGCTTCGATGGGCTAATGTGTAGACATAACGCCCTAATTATACTTGATCAATAGGTAGATAAGTTAGTTTCTCATATATATTACTTGGGAAAAAGCTCAAATATGCCATCGAACTTTTAGAAAAGGTTCATTTATGTCACCAGTTAAAAGTTTGACTCATTTATGCAATTATTGTTAAAGAAAAGGCTCATTCATGCCATTATATTTTAACGGTGGTTTTGCAAAACCATTTTTGACACGTGTCCAATTATAATTCGGCCATGTCATATTTTTAATTAAAAAAATAATTCAATTTTTGTTCAGAATTTTGATTTTTTTATTTAAAAAATTGATGATGTGGCCAGTGATAATTCGGCCAACTCATCAATTTATTTAATAAAAAAATAAAAAAGAACTAATTCAATTTTTTTTTTCAAAATTATGATTTTTTTTTATTAAAAAATTGAATATGTGGCCGAATTATAATTGGCAAACATGTCAAAAATGGTTTTACAAAACCACCGTTAAAAAATAATGGCATGAATGAACCTTTTCTTTAACAGTAATGACATAAATGAGCTAAACTTTTAACTGATGGCATAAATGAACCTTTTTTGAAAGTTCAATGACATATTTGAGCCTTTTCCAATATTACTTTATTACAAAATACAAATATATGTCTTTTATAAGCTAATTGGCTATGGATATAATCATAAAATATAATTATAGTCTAATAATGAGGATTCATTTCTTAGCTCCACTTAGCTGACTTTTGCCTTTCATGTTTTTTATTTTTTTTATTTTTAAAAGAAAATTCGTACCACCATCGAGCATGTTTTGTCTATGACAAGGTGTTGATTGTTCCCAATGAGATTTAATAAAATATTATTTACTTTTTAATATTTTGTTCTTTGCTTACAAGTTTTATAAGTTGGCCATACAAAGAATTATTATTTCCAAATATAATTTAACGCTTTATAAATTATAACATACTTGTACTTTATTATTAACTAAGTTGTTAATCACTTCCAGTTAGATATAGCTATTACTCTAAGTGATTTGAATCTATAAATACTTTTACCCAAAAAAAGTAAATTGCACCATCTTAATGCAAATTATAGTTTTTGTTTGTTGAACTAATTTAGCCAGCGTTTAGCTCCAAGTTTTCAAATATACTTGACAAATTATATTAGACTGAAGTTTTACCATGTGTTTGACCTTAAATTTTTCTAAAAATATTTGACTATTTCAAAGAGTATGATTTATATCCATAAGTTTTAAAAATTATTAAAAATATTCGTAAATTTGTATTATCATTATATAATGAATATGTTCTATAAAAAAAAACTTATAGTATTGTTGGTAACAATCAACAATAACAAAATACAACAAATAAGTAAGACAATACATTAAACGCATACTAAAACTTGTTATTAATTCAGTTATAATTATATTGAGCATTTTTTATAAAATATAAACTTAGGGGTAATTTTTTTAAAAAAAAAATTCCCAAAATATTTAAACTTGGCCCAAATACTTTTTCTAGTATATGGAAACTCGAGATACTTATCAAATATATTTACCAAGTTATATATCCAAACACCATTTTTTAAATTTTTTCCAAATATTCTTGGGATCAAACAGGTTAATTAGGGGTTCCTCTTAAGAGGCCCAATAATTTAAACTTAAAACTTCATAGGAGGTCTCGAGTTTAAAACCTCTTTCCGATAAAAATAAAGTTACCGAAGGATAGCAACAAGAAGTTTGTCCTTCGACAAAACTTTGTCAATGGGTGTACATATAGTCATATTTTATTATGACTTATTAACCACAGTATTTAATTTTAGTTGAGTGCCTACTATTGAACACACGTGCGAGTGAAAACGACTGCATTAATGTCATTTCTAGCTAAGTTGAACAAGTTATTAAGTACTCACTTTCCAAACATACTTATTCACTTTGATACACTTTTAAAAACTATAAATAATAAGAAATTTTATTACTATCACTTTTTAAATATAATAAATATAATATTTTAAAAATATAACAGAAAAATAATTATAATGTATGTAATATTGTCTATTAATTTTATAAAGTGAACAAGTATTATTAAACATTCCAAAATAGTATAGAGAATAACTGTGGCTTAATCTATCGATGACCCCTTAACTTTTAGACACCTGAATTAGACTTTGTTCATTTTAAACATCTTAGGTAAGGTCCTGATGTGTCATTTTGACACTTTTGCTGATATGGCATAGTAAATGTGACCCATATTAGCTGCGTGTCAGAATCTTTTTTAGTCAATTTTAATTTTATATTTCCTTCTTCTTTCCCATTTTTCAACCACCATTTTCTCAAGCTTGAACTTCTTCCATAGTAAAATATATTCGATGATGCCACAAATAAAGAATCTAATTCCAAACGTCAAAGCTTTCCCCAAGATTTACCAAGGATGATGCCCTTCTTCCTCAATTTAATTTGAGAAAAAAAAGACTCAAATTTGAAGAAGAAAAAATGAAAAGTTGGGAATGGATAAAAAGTCACTGAAAATTGCGGTAATCGTATACATTTGTATTTTTAAAAGTTTGTTGGATCTTAGATTTTATTTTTTAGCAATAAAATCTGTAGAATTTTCTTTTAGCAATAAAATTTGTGGAGTCGCATTTATTTGGAAAAAAAATGAGTTACACAAGTTCACTAAAGCTATACCATAAAAGGATTGAACAATATTTAAATATAAGAGATAAAAGAAAATTTTGAATATTATGGTAAAAGATTAAGGGGTGTGTGCTACTGTGCTTGTTTCTGCAACGTTGGAGAAGACGATGGGGTGAGGGTGGGGCAGGAGATGCCTCTCCTAATGATTTTTTTAGGTGATTTAATCATTTTTTTGGTTATAATCTTAAAAAAATGTCACGTATTATCATTCAATCTTTTTTTTTCTTTTTCATAATTGATAGTTTAATATTTAAGAATTATTTTGAACAAAATGACTAGCGTCCTCATTTAATTTAGCACTTTACATATCATCGGCGAGTGAAATATTCTCACCATCATATTTTTGCTAAAGGTAAAAAAAGTGTCAAAATAACATATCAGGACTTACATGAGGTGTCTAAAATGAACCAGGAGGTCACCAATGAATTAGCCCGAATAACTATTAGGTAGACATAATGGATATAGTGCTTCATATAACACAGGTAGACAAAATAGATATAGATATAGTGCTTACCATATTATAGCAGGTAGACAAAATGAAGTTCAAAATGAAAATTACATCCGTGATACATAAATTCGTAGTCTCTTCAAACGCCGCCTAGTTTAGGACGTTTTGATGCTCCAGCTCCGGCTCTAGATGGCCCTGCTCCTGCTCCAGAAAATACAGTGCTATGCATGGCTTTGGCTAAAAGATATGCTTTAATCTGCTCTAGCTTTCCTATCATTTCGTATACATCTTTGGGTTCCCCTGTATGTTGATGTTGAATTTGGTCCAACATCTGCTCCAACAAATCTTTAATAGATTTCATATCCATCCCCAAATGAGAAAGAGAATGCTTTTAAGTGAAATGACTACCTTCTCCAACTTGTTGGTAATTTGTCCATATTTTCAGCATTAGTCTTCTAATCTATATTTATTATTTTCTCATCTTTTGTGGAAAAATAAGGCCAAGGGAGATCTAAGTCTATCTAATGAAGAAACTGTCCCTTTCTCACGGATTTGCCGTGACTTTTTCAAAATGAAAATACGGATTATTTCCTATTAATCCGTATTGTTGGCTTGTTGCGTGCAAATAATCACATTAAATATTCCTAAATTTTATGCTATTAGCTGATGCAGCAAATCTCACCTTCCTGATTTCCTATTAAAAAGGAATTAGAGTGTTTTGTCCCATTTTTGGGTCTATTGATCAATATTGGCAAGAGTTAGTACACATGCTTATTGAAGAACTAATCAACGCAGATAATCAAACAGCAAAAGGAGCCAAAGGGCACAAGGATCTTGATGCCTATATATATATCCAAGTGGGAAGAATGTTAGAGGTGAGTAAAATGACCAATATAACACTCACGGGAGTACCATTCGACCATGAAAGTAACCCAATAAATAAATGGATTAACTAAATAAAATAAAATAAAAAATTAAGAAATGAAAGATCGTGAATTCGAGTCACGAAGAGAGCGAAAAGGTGGGAGCTCCTAAAATAAATTAGTAAGAGTTTTCACACTATAGAAGTGAGGTGAATTCCCATTAACACCTTTCCTTCGCCAACCCCCAACGCTGTGAAAGCTTTTCTTTACTAAAGAAAGAAAAAAAAAGAACAGGAAAAGGGCAATGTGCTGAATCTTATTTAAATAGAAAAGGTAATTGACCAAAGCAAATTTGATTCAACCTTGTTCAGAAATTGCATCTATAGTTAAAACGCGATAGTATAATAGATAATTGATGAATTTGAAAGAAGAAAATAATTTCCCTAAAAGATTTCTGTGTTTTTTTTTACAGATCTCATGAATTACTTTTCACTATTACTTCTAGTGAAAGAAAGTCATAAAATTAAAATCATATTTTTATTGAAGTTCTCTTTCTCGAAAAATGATATACACACAAAAGGACAAGCCTAATTTTTTAAAAAAGCATTATTTTAAGCTCAAAAAACGGCAAAGCTAAAAACACCTTTTGATGCACTGCTAGAAACTGAGTAGAAATTCGAATAAAATAGTTCATTGTTAAGAATAGAACGTAAAAAGGTCAGCTTGTTCGTATGCTTTAAACCTTCAACGAGCCAATAGGATTAGGACTAATAGTGACTAAAGAAATGTTTAGGCACAGTGCTAGGAGACATTACGAGAAAGATTCTTTAGATGCCAAGAACCAAAATTAATTAGAGCCGATAAGTTCGACAAATGAGCTTGACAGACATGGTAAAAGGGGACCACTGTAAGATTCGACGCATGTTCTTACACATCTTTTTTGGTCTATACACATTTTTTTTTCAATGCTTATTCTATATTCCTTGTTGTAATTGACATTTCACTGTTGACCTCCAGCTTTCGAGAAGGAAAACGAACAAAAAACACATTGCAAAATCATATTCAAATACTTGACTATTCTTTTGCTCTATATTAATTAACCTCCATTAGGAGTCAGGAGCAAGAATTTCAAGTAAAGACAAAAAGGATTTTGAGAACTGAAAGGTTACACAAATTTAAGGAAAGGTGTATAAGTCAAATTGGAAGGCTTCTAACCATTTTTTATAATCGCGATGCTTGAGTTAGTTGCACGCAAATTGATTAATTCTATACCTCATCAACACTTAAATTAATTCTATGAATATTGTTATCTCTCACCAATACAAGTACCGAGTCACTGGACAGATCACAGATAGTGTTTTTGCCTCGTTAGATTCTAAATTGAGACCTCATGATTCACAACATACTTTATTGATCACTAGGACACATCTATTTGTAAAAAATCTTGAGAAGGAAAACAAAAAAAAAAATGAACACAAGAAGATAATTTAATACTTGGCTATTCTTTTGCTATATACAAGCTAATACTCCATAAGGAGTCGGCAACAAGAATTTCAGGCAAAGACAAAAGGGTTTCTGAAAAAACTGTAAGGTTACACTAGTTTATGAACTGGTGTATAATCAAATTAGAAAGCTTACAACAGGTCTCTTACACTAGTTTATGAACTGGTGTTTAATCAAATTAGAAGGCTTACGAGAGGTTTCGAGTTCTAACTCAGGCCTTATGTCATGTTTGATAAGGATACCCTAGTACCTACCCTCAAAAATGGAACTCTATGGTGCAAATCCAGATATTTTAGGCTACAAAGCGGATATCTGATGCCACGTGGGAACCATAAAAAAAAACTTTGGAAGGCAAGGACTTATCATTGAAAACCTCCAAATTAGATAACAATACTCGTAACTTTCGCCACCCTTGCATGATAATTGAATATTCAAGCAAGGACAAAAATGGTTTTGAGAACCGAGAAAGAGTACAACTAATTGTATGAAATGGCATATAACCAAATCGGAAAGCTCCTAACAGTTTCCCTGTACAAACAAGTTGTACCGTTATGAGAAATTACCAACCCTCTATATTTGGATATAATTACTTGTAGCTTTCACTCTCCTTGCCTTTTCACAGTTAAACAGGCTATGCAGTGTCACATTCTATGGTAAAAGAAAACTAAAGAGGTCTTGCAGCATGTTGTTCAGAAAGTGCCATCAGTAAATACTATGTATACTAGATACCGATTTTCTAGTAATCGAGAAATTCCTGAGGTCCTAGTATTGCAGGATAAGAGACTTGATGGATATTGGACCTGCCCCTCTATCCTTCTTCACTAACATACTAGGCTTTTGTCTGTACAGGTGAATGAAACCTAGATAGCAAAGTACCAGAACTAAGTTTTTTTATTTGCAACCCCAAAAATCAATTTCCTACTACATGCCCAGCTGTGACCTTAATTTGGGGAATTACCTGTTTCAAAGCCAGGCAAGTCATTTGTTACTATTTAAGCACTGTGTATCTGGCATCGAATACTTCCAGAACATGGTGACCTGCACACAGTCGACTAACGTCATGCTAGTGTGCAAGAAACACCCCGAAATTAACAATCTTTTCCTCAGTGGAATTCTATTCTGTTGGAGAAAAAGAAGAAAATATATTTGGTTTTGAACTATATGTACTTAAATGTTCCTGAATCTCAAGCATAACATAAGTCTAACAGGGCCACATGAAGGATAACCATGGAGAAAGAATACCTTTAGTGGGATAGGGGCAATCCTGCCATTCCATCATATGATAATAGGACCCACAGAAACTTATGAGAATCTTCAGCTCCATGTCCATTCACCAGAATGATCAGGGGAAATTTCTTCAACAGATGTAATCCAACTTGAATTATCAAGTAATAGAGATCTACCCCTTGCTTTGTCAGAGAACACTTCAGAGTTGCAAGAGAACCAAATGTCAGAGTTGAGTCCATGTTCAACTGATTGAGGAGCAATTTCTGTTGGGTTTTTTGAACCATACAAGCTGTTTATGATCTCCTCATGTGTTAGACCAAGTGAATCTTCTATATGAGGCAGTCTTAAAGCATTATAGGTTGATAAACCCTTCTGCAACGGGGAACTGGCTGTTGACAAGACCTTCCAGCCAAAAGTATCCAAGGCCATTGGCATGAGGCCATCGGAATCACAATGATGCTTCTCATGATGACTTGGATATGGGATGATTGCACTGCTGCTTTCAAATGGATTCTCAGGATTAGGATCTTCCAGAAGATCTTGCTCCTCTGAGCTACATAGCAAGGGTAGATCAAACCGATCCATTCTTGCAACTGCATATTCTTCATGTTCAAGAATCATTCCAAAATCCTTGGAGCAGATGTCAGTTGGAAAGAATTTCTTATAAAAGCTTTTTGAACAAGAATATGGCAGCACATCAGAATATCCAGAGTTCGTAAATAAAGACGATGAACACAATGCTGACGAATCAAGCTTCTTTTCTGTACTCTGCTGGTAATCAACGTGCCATGAGGTGGCTATTGGTGAACACAATTCATTCCCTCTGATAGTTGTAATGGCTAATACAGGATCATTTTTCTCCTCATTGAAATCCCAATCTAAGAATAAGTCTTGTGCTCCTCCACTTACAGGTATACCTGCACTATGAAGTCTATATGGTAGGAAATCAGTAAGCCCATGATGGTCAAAGGATAATGAAGGCAATGAATCACTATGATCCCACAAACTTATAGTTATTTGTTTGTTTGAAATTTGGCTATTATCTGCATCTTCATAGTGCAACTCTGGGGGAACTCTCTCCTTTGGCCTATCAAAGAAATTACTGGGACAGCAATCACTCTGGCTCATCCTATATTCTGGTGCTATAACATGTTCTATGTGCCTTGAAGGAGGTCGTGTCTTTGCATGATCTGGCTTAGCATTTGCAAATGAGCTCGTACTTGCTATTTCCCCTTTCCCGACCTGTGAATCCCAGAAATCCTGAAATTTCAAGTAAGAGAAGTCAAGAAAAATAAAAGAACTTGAAACTTATATAGTTACTGAAAAAGCTAAGAGATCATACTTACTTCATCCTCCATCCTTCCAGGAAACAGCCGCCTGAGAAGTGCAGAAACCAAATCAAACCTGGAAACCTAAGTCAACTTAAGACGGAACTTATCAATATACAAAAACAACTGAAAACGTAAATCAGGAAGACCTTTCAGAATTAAGTTTTTGGACGTCAAGAAACAGTTTATTTGCCCGCTGACAAAGTTTCTTCCTCTTTGCTGCAAAAATCCCATTACCAGAGTACTGGCTCCCTAAAGAATGATAAGGAAAACATAAATGTCTCTGAACAAACGTTTATGTTTACATCTAAGTCTAATCATATGCCCAGTTAACTGCTAAAAAAATAGCAAGCACCATAACCAGCTGACTGAGTTTAATAAAACCAGTCAGCTAAGTTAACAGCAGAACACAGACAAAACAAGATACAGATATATGATTCCCCACCTCATACATTGGAGCACATATTCAAACAGACAAGGTTCTCATTCTTGTTTCACCATGGCTAAAAAAGCCTCATTAAGGTATTGCTAGAGTGCCAAAACCTATGCCCATAAGAGTGCTTATACAAGGGAACACATGGGAGATTGACCTTAATCTAGATCAAACGACTAAAAGATTATGTTGAGAATCAGGAAATATCATTCCCTACCTATGTTGCTCGAACTCTTAAAAAATGTCATAAGGTGTGTGTCGGATCCTCCAAAAGTAGTTTTCTTGGAGGAACTGACACATGTGCGGCATCATTTTTGAAGAGTCTGAGCAAATAGTGCCCTAGTGTTTCGTTTTCCTCTTTTCTTGGATAAAAATAAATGCTCACAAATGAAGCAGCCATTCTAGTTCTTCCCATATCCATCTCACAGAGCAATAATTATCCATAGAAAGGAAGAGGCGAGGGACTGATAGCGTTAATTATGCATTCAGTATCTTAAGTGAAGAATCATAGTTCCCCAGAGAATTGAATATAACCTGAATTATGTGATGGACCTGCAAGGGGAGACAGCAGCAAATTTGGATATACAGGAGTCACTGCAGTTGGGGGTGAAAAGCACTTAAGTTTTGCCTCCTTGGATATACCTGCATTTTGGTATACCGTGAAGATCGTCAAATTTAATGAGGTTGACCAAACAGAGCCAAGTTGCTTATATTACTTTTAGGCGGTATAATCTGCTTCCTACCTATGACACCATCAACAGGTGAAAAGGACCGGCATTCATTAATCTGATGTTCCTTTTCAACTTGAATTGGGATTTTAACATCCTTATTTGGGCACTTCAGCACGTTGTATGTGCTCTGCGTGTCTGCACATTAAGCATAATTAGCTAAATCCTTCAAATAGAAGGTGGTTTCGGAAAAAAATATAGCAAGTCGAAATTTGCTTAAAGCTTTTTGGGAACCAGAAAGTTAACTAATTAGAAATCAAAATGCAACCCACCTGAGATACAATTACTAGGTTGAGTGATCTTGGATAGTTTACTCCCTCTATGAAGAAGATCTAATTTGCTATGGTCAATGTTCTTTTTCAACTTCTTGAAGAAAGCATACTCTGAAGTTTTAGGAGTATCAGCTGCACTAACAATACTATTATTTCTTGTAGAATTTAGAGGGATATAGATGAAGTAAACATCTTCTGAAAGAATAAACTGATTAGGACATAGGTAAAAAAAAAGGGAGTACTCAAAGAAAGAACAATCTTACAATTGGGGTTACGAGCTGTACGATATTTTTTGGACAATGTAACTCTTCCAGCATTTGGAAGAGGGTCTGCTTCGTTATCTGGGGCTGCAACCTTTTTGTCCTTGATCACATCTAACAGTCAGAAATACTACAAATGTCATATATAGCTGGGGGAATAAAGCACAAAATTGTTAACACGATAATAAATGAGATATAGGAAAAAAATGGCAAATGGCAATACAAATCGAATCAAAATGCAAGAAATGAGTGAAACCATGCAAAATCATGTACAAAGATAATAAATTAATGAAATATCCATGGTAAGTCCAGCTACCTCCATTTAGTCCGAAAGCATAACTCATAGTATCTTTACTACTGGCAAAATGCCATCGACGTGAAACACATCAACATAAAAAATGGCAAACAAGAGACTTAATTAATAAGGAAGAGGATTTATAACACCTCCTTGCTTACATCAGGACTCTAATAATTAGAGGTTAATCATAGAAATTTTATTGTAATCACGTAAAAAATCAATTATATTCACTTTTCATCTAGTTTGGCACAAGCTACTTCTTCTTAGCAAGCTTATGAATGAAATGAGCTTCAAGACACATTTGTACTGCTGTAAAGAGTAAGATACTAAAGCTTAAATGGAGACACATGGACCCCAACTTGAATTGGGCATAGTTGCTATTGAAGTTGCAATTAATAAGATACATGCCCAAGCAAATGTCAGAAAAAAAATGAAAAAATGAAATCCAACAAATAATTGCAACTGCAATATTTGACATATAATATCATCACACCATTGTTGAATAACAACTACGAAATAATCCAAAATAAAAACACATAATCCTGAAAATGCACCAAGGATCTCATATCATTCACATTCTTAGCATCTCCACAGTTATTAAAATGCAAGCAAAATGCAGCACAAAAAGGGAAAAATTAAGTGTAAGATCTTCTTCATATGTGGTTGGACTATGATCGTTTGAAGTAGCCTCGAGTAAAACAGGTGAAATTGAAAATTTTCAATCTGACCCCATCCAAAGCCATTCAATGTGTATGCTTATGATTGGTAATATCCAAGAAGTAACTAAATCCAAGATAACTCCCCTCTTGAAATTCAGCGCGAACTGGCGAACCCAGAAGACTTGTCACTTTTTTGTGTGACAAAAAGTTCCAACTTAGTATAAACATATAGTTTCGAGAAATTCTAGATTATATTTATATTGTTCGATTCTAAGGCAAGGTTCATCATCCACCCACATTTCTGCAGTAGCAGACCTTACGCATACCATTTCACAATCAATCACGCCAATATTTATATAGTCGATCAACATATTATGAACCAGTAAACATATCTTAGAAGAACTAAAACAAAAAACATATAGTTTATGCAGCCTATGTTTTTTCAGAAGACTTGTCACTATTTTTGCAGCAATACCTTCCGACTTTAGTATAAATATATATTTTGGAGAAGTTCTAAAGTATATTTATGGTGTTTGATGCAAGGCAACACGTTCATCCATAGATCTACGCATACCATTTCGCAATCAATCACACCAATAAACTAAAATTGTTAATCTATGAGATTCAAAACAACTGGTAAATCGATCAGCCGGAAATGAAAAAATTAAGTTGCAAAGTATGTCAGTACCAAATCGATCTTCATCATTGAGGCGCTGATGTTGAGTGATTTTTCCAGCTGAAGAATTTAGGGTTTTTGGTGGATGATTAACAGCGGATTTGAATTTTCGCCTCATTAAGTTGTGGTGATTATCCTTCTGAAAGTCGAACGAAGGAAGCTTTTCAAATTTCAACCTCTTTGATTAAATGAAGAAGAAGAGAGGGAATTTTAAGCGCCAAAGCGGTTCAATTTGCGCGGTTGGGCTTGTGGGGTTGGACTTGGAGCATACTTATTCAGGCCCAATCATTGCCTCATCACGAAATTTTGCAATTGTTTGTCACGCTTCAATGGCGGACACCATCTTTTCTGAACGCTATTCATGAAAGTTAGAAATGAAAAAGAAAAGTATAGTTTCGAAAAATCAATTTAAGCAAGTTTTTTAAAAATAATAACTTTTGATGAAAATCGCCACTTAATTTTAGGAAGAAATCAAGAAAATACTTTCAAAAGTATTAATTGACTTTGATTGACGGATAGCAACTTTGCGTATGACAGGCTTGACCAGTACTGGAGAGTTTTGACACAAAATAAGCAATTCTTCTAGTCCATTTTCTTTTTATTACTTTCTATATGTATGATCTCGGCCCTCTAATTTAAATTTGCAGGTTTTTCGTTGTAATTGCCAAAGGTTTCGATCTTCATCACCTATTATCTTTTCCAGAAAAGAAACTTTCTAGGTATACAGTTATCAACATTGATATTCTTAACTCATTCATGCGCAGAGGATGTTGAGCCTCAACGTCTAATGAAGTTACTTCATGCTTCAACGCAAAGACCTATTATTACGCAAAGTTCTAGGTATACAGATGAACATTGATATTTTTAACTCATGCGCAGAGGATGTTGAGCCTCAACGTCTAATGAAATCTATTATACGCAAAGACCTATAATACTGACTGATATTTATTATTAACTTTTTTCTAAATTTCATTTCCTTTTAGTTGCAGAAATTCATGTAGAAATCTCATGTCTATGTTGGTAAATATTTGTAATGTTGATCATTGATTGTCCTAAGTACAACAATACTTATTACTACTACTTTAATAATAGTAATGCAACTATAAATAATCTAATCCTAGTTGTACTATATAATCATAATCATAAAAATAATTCTAGCCAAAATATTATCCTATGCGACTCTTATTCTTCAGCAGCAGTGTTGTAATCCGCCAGTCACCTGCGTTGGACTAGTTCTTTCGACATTGTTCCTCAACTTTCTTCATCAACACTTATTGTAGACAAGTCAGTCAATCACCCGCGTTAGATCTGTTCCTTTGACATGTTCCAATCGTCAGTTTTCTTCTTCTTCAACACTAACTCTATTAGAGGTATGCATAATTCTTTAAAAAGCAATAGATCTAGCAAAATAAACACTTTTTGTTGTTATTGAACAAATCATTCAGCTACGTTAGCCATATGTAGTTCACACTGTTCTTTTTTTACATCTTGTACTCAATTGAGTGCCATAAAAAATTGGCAACTGATTGAATTACATAGATTAGGGGTTCCTGCAAGGATGGCAGTGGCAATTCCTGGCAGCAAACACCCTTTGCAACACAAGCAGCAGCAGATATTTTGTGGTGATGTTGCATTTTCATCCTACTGTAGTGAAGTATTCTTTATGGCAACTTAAGTAGTTTTGAAGACTAACTTAGAGTTCTTGTTCAGTTGGTTTTTCAGTTGGAGTTTGTTCTTGTTCTCGGTTTGAGCAAGAGGAGGCTAAAGCCTGAAGAATCTCAAATCAGCTGCATCTTCTGTCGTTTCTCGCCTCCATGCTGTCAGAGCTCGGAGATAATTTTTCAGAGTTCCCGTCCTAATTTTTTAAATGACGTCATAATTCATATAAAGTTGAACAAATAGACGCACATATCCTAAATGACATCGTACATGACATATTGCTATGCAGTGGAAAGGATCACTTGATACCCACCCAGCATAGCATTGATCCACCAATAAATGATTCTGCCTCGGTGTTGCATAAATTTCTTTCTTTCAATCACGTATGTGCTCAGAACAAATCTGAACATAATAACAAGTATTTGTCATAATTATGAGAGAAAAATAATTTGAAAGGCGCTATTAATAACAAGTATTTGTCATAATTAGTGATGGTAACACAAAGTTTAAACATCACACCTTCATATTTAATGGTATTCCTCAATTGTATTTTTGTTAGAAAATTTTTAGTGTTTGACAATCTCATTCTCACTCATGTATTTGACAATTTTTGTTGGGTTTGATAGGAAGGGTTTGATTTAAATTGACTTACATTTTGCTTTACGTTCCGATTTATATGCATACTTAATTTCCATTTGCGTTTCTTTGTTACTTTCTACTGAGATCTCTTTTTTTTAAAGATGTTCTTACTCTTTGTTTCGACTATTCTTTCTTTTTTATTCACTTTCTGATGCTATTTTAAGTCATTTTTAAAAGTTGAACAGGTTGGTGATGCATATTTATTTATTTGAATCGATTAATTTTATTTTTTTTGAGAATTTTGAATTGATCTAATGAGGTTTGATGTATACTTGGCCCTTCCTTTTACCGGATTTTACATGCATGTTAGTTGAATCCGAAACTTAAAGGGTACAAAATATTAACAAAAATTTCAAATTGGTATATAAAATTTTATATTAACCAAAACGGTAAAATCCCTGCAGAGGCAGCGACTTACCTCACCTGAAAAGGCAAAATCGCTCCATAAAACGGATCGTGCGGAATTAAACTAAAGAAGATAAAAGGCTTACTAATAAAGGAGACTATTTTCCAATCGAAGCATATTGCTTACATAGAGAGAAAGCATTCAAGAAAATTGTAGTAGTGTAGATTTTCTGATGCTTAAAATGAGAAATTACATTGCCTTATATAGGCAAGAAATTAAAGACAAAGAGATAAGGAAATCTAAAAGCTTCTCTTCTGATTGGCTATTGATTTCCGCCCGTTACTTTTGACAAAGTAAAGTATTCTTATCTTTATCTTTATCCTTTTGATAAAGTTGTTTGTCGTCTTTTCTTTTTGAAAAGTAAAGTTGTCTGCCATTTTGTCGGCCCTCTTTAATCTTGCTCCATTCCTTTTACTTTTGTAAAAGTTTGATAGCTATCTTTGAAGTGATGGATTCTTCTTATCTCGACTAAGTTAACAAAGATTCCGTCTTCTATGAGACTCCTTTGCTTCTTCCTTGATAATTCTAATCCTTTGGATCTCTACCAGGAAGACTAATTATTCCGGTTTTTAATAACCTCAATTAGAACTTTAGTCAAATGGATTAAAATATGATCTTGCTAAAGCCTTTGGGTTTAGCATATCACCATTATCATCACTTTGAGAGGATACTTCATCTAGGAGTTGATTAATAGCAACTTCATCTGGATTATTATCTAGCTCTGAAAGAGCTTTTTCAAGTCTTCTTTTTAATTCACTTTTTGAGGGTGAAGCTTGTTGTATTTCTTCTCCTTTTGAAAGAGTGGATGTGTCCTTTCTAGCAGGAGACCATCCTTTGACTCGGGTTTTTTTAGAAAGAAATTTAATCCTGTCAAAATCTGCAATAATAAACGTCCAACTTATAATATAAGATAAACGCTTTTTAATAAAATACTTACAAAGCTTAATGTGCTCCGGGAGGGTTGATATGCCTTCATCAATTTGAAATTGAGGGTATTTCTCTGCAAATTGTCGAGGCATGACTTGCTTGTTTCCACCAAATGAGCTCCACCATTCGTAGAACCATCTTGGTATGACAGAGGTTGCAAACTCAGGACAATATTTTATAAACCACGTGTGAGTGATTGGTCTGACATATATGAAATTTAACCAGGCATTTTTGTAGTCAAACCAATTGTAGGTTTGAGGAATGAATCTCTTTGAGAGATTGATAGGGGTATGTAGATGATCTACAGGCCAGTTATAAGGAGATAGGATCTTCTTGATTGTGACTTTTGAGTAGGCGATGCTATCTGGGTCAGATTTATCTGCTAACTCATGCTCAATTTCTAACGGGCATGTATCTACGAGGATGAACTCGAAATACCTTCTGGTTTTTAGGGAATTATCGGTGTCGACGTAATTCCTGTTGGTATAGATGGGTTTTAGGAGGTGTTTTACCTCATAACCTTCATATTCTTTGTCAAGAGCAAGGATTGGGAAAACGTTCAGAGAAATTATTTCGAATTTCTCTTTCTCTCTTGGAGCTGACCTGGAGTTACTTGGAGAAACTGCTTCTAAGACCTGGCAGCAAACACCCTTTGCAACATCTGGATTCGAGTCAAAGGATGGTCTCCTGCTAGAAAAGACACATCCACTCCTTCAAAAGGAGAAGAAATACAACAAGCTTCACTCTCAAAGAGTGAATTAAAAAGAAGACTTGAAAAAGCTCTTTCAGAGCTAGATAATAATCCAGATGAAGTTGCTATTAATCAACTCCTAGATGAAGTATCCTTTCAAAGTGATGATAATGGTGATATGCTAAACCCTAAGGCTTTAGCAAGATCATATTTAAATCCATTTGACTAAAGTTCTAATTAAGGTTATTAAAAACCGGAATAATTAGTCTTCCTGGTAGAGATCCAAAGGATTAGAATTATCAAGGAAGAAGCAAATGAGTCTCATAGAAGACAGAATCTTTGTTAACTTAGTCGAGATAAAAAGAATCCATCACTTCAAAGATAGCTATCAAACTTTTACAAAAGTAAAAGGAATGGAGCAAGATTAAAGAGGGCCGACAAAATGGCAGACAACTTTACTTTTCAAAAAGAAAAGACGACAAACAACTTTATCAAAAGGATAAAGATAAAGATAAGAATACTTTTACTTTATCAAAAGTAACGGACGGAAATCAATAGCCAATCAGAAGAGAAGCTTTTAGATTTCCTTATCTCTTTGTCTTTAATTTCTTGCCTATAGGCAATGTAATTTCTCATTTTAAGCATCAGAAAATATACACTACTACAATTTTCTTGAATGCTTTCTCTCTATGTAAACAATATGCTTCGAATGGAATAAAGTCTCCTTTATTAGTAAGCCTTTTATCTTCTTTAGTTTAATTCCGCACGATCCGTTTTATTGGCCCCTGAGCAAGGTTACTTTCTAAGATTCCTAACAGAGAATCATCAACATTGAAAAGTCTACCATCTCTAAGCATTAAACAAATAGGTAGACTTCTCAATGTTGATGACAAAATTGAGTATCTTGTTCGGTTTCATTCAGGCAAATGGTCTGAATCACAGCGCAAATACGCGACTGTAGCGCATGAAATGCTTTGTATAGTTAAATGTGTTTTAAAATTTCAAGATGATTTATATAATCAAAAATTTATTATCAGAACTGATGCTCAATCAGTTATATTCTTGGTGATAAAACTCTTGTTACGATCTTAAAGGTTCTACCATTAAATGATGATTTAAAAGAAACAATTTTAGATATTATATTTGAGGATCTTCTTTGGGAAGATTTCGTTCATGAGTCAAACCGTTCTTACCTTTCCCTAAACGATGATAATTGGGAATTAGATATAGAAGGGTATTTATATGATTATTAATCTATTTATAGAAGGGTATTTATATGATTATTAATCTACTTGTTATATCATTGCAAAATGACAGGCGGAGATGAGCCTCCGCCATGGACGCATATCCGTGGCCGTGGGGGAAAAAATAGAGGAAGAGGAAGATCATCCCCTTCACAGTCCAGAAGATCGTCATACGATTCGTCCTTCCCTCTTCTATAGTTGGGAAGAAAAACTTTAATAAATTCAAAAATTGGTGAAGCGTCTTCATCAACTTCATCCTCTGTGAATCTAAAAGATATCCCAAAGGATAGTTCATTATATGAACAGATCCAAGCATATTTGCAAAAAAAAGAGCAAGGTAACACCTATGCCTCTTTAGCTAGGGAAGCTGATGTAGCCAGGGTTTCAGAAGAAGCATCAAAGAAAGAAATTATATTTCTGTTGGAAAATTCTGACATCCAAAGAGCCAATGAACCTTGGAAAATACTCCAAAGGTACTTGACAAAAGGGTTATATTTCCCTGGAGAATCATACAAGACTCGGTCATATGAGTCCATACTAAGTCATACAGGAAGTGCAGAATTTCAACACTTCACCTCAGAATATAATGAGAATGTTTATAACTTCTCAAAGATCACTATTAGACAGATCATATCCATGGAAGAATGGGGAATATCCACAATACAGGAAAAAACTGTTTCTGTTATAAAGTGAATATGAATTTCACTTATTGGGATTATATCCAAGCATTCCATAAGATTTTTTATTATAATAATGAAAAACTCAAACACACACGATTTTTAAAAATTTGTGCAAAGGTTATTAACCAAAATTTACCTAATTGGTTTATAAGTTGGTGGGCCTTTCATGGACCAACAAAAAAGATTTTGCCTTATAATTTCTTAGCATTATATAAACAACGGGTGAAGATTTCCCCCTTCTTAATGAAATTATATTTACAGGATCACATTCCGAACATAGAAATAATCGATCAAATGTATTTCTTCATCGAATTTTCTATACCCTGGATACACAAATGGGTTCCAGAAGTGGGTTATACACCTGATGAGAATATTCCATGTTTATATCACAAGTATTTCCATAATTTCTGGGAAAAACTAAACAGAGATGATCCTACAACTGGCCAGATATATGGTCAAGAACTGATTGATCAAATCACAAACACTATCCAGGCATATCAAGATTCCCCGCAAAAGGAATTAACTGCTGGAAGCTCCATTAAATCAATTGCGAGAAGGATTTCCATTCAAGATGGAAATAAACAAGATATGATTAATGAATATCTAGAGAAAGTTAAAAAGAATTTGATGGAAAATATTTCCGACTTTGATAAATCAGACTCATCAACGAAGAGTGGACACAGTGGTAATACCACTGATGCACAATCAATGGAACAAGATGTTGAACTAACGGAAAGCCAGATGAATAAAGTGGAAAATTTCCTTGCTTCGATTAAAGATCAAGAAAGCACAATAATTAAAAAGGTAAAGGGGAAAGATAAGATATGATAAGGATTCCCTCAGAAGAACAATAATATTTACCATTAAGAATAGTTTAAAACATTATTGTAGTAGGACCCACTTAATGGTCCATTATTATTGTAGGACCCACTTTTGGGGTCCATTTTACTCTTTCTTTGTCTTTAAAAGAAGACTCTTTCTCATTTGAGAGAATAAGTCTGAATAGAGTAAAAAAGTTTTCTCTCTTCTCTCCCTATTGTAAAAATATTCTAGTGTGAAATAATAAAGCTTTGGTTTGAAGAATTTCTTTAAGGTATAAATTATTTCCTCCATCTCTTCTTTTATCATCTTTGTAGTTGCCGCCTATATGGCCGGCTAAGATACTTTTCATATCTATGCTAGCTTCATAAGTTTCTGTATGATGTTCTTGTTTAATATCTGGATCTAACTAAGTTATAATGTATTCATATTATAGTTCTTTATTCTTTCATCACAAGTTTTGACTTGGTTTCAAGGTGATGGAAAATTTAAAATATCAATGATAGCGAGCATGTGGTATTGTAAGTCCCCGTTTGAGATGATGTTAGGGGCAGCCTGAAACCCTTGTTAGAACTGCTATCGATTGATGTTTAAGATGAGCTCCCATGCTCGTAAAATATTACCATACAGCCGAAACTTAGGATAAAACTTTAACCTGGTGTACAAAGCTAGATCTGGATGGCCGTGCGGACTACCGCCTGCCCCTAGATCCTGTTATGGTATCAGAGCCAGATATTCTTTAAGAACATGTAACAAATCTGATTGATGCGAAGCGTAGATATGAAAATTTATCAGAATTATGAATATTGATGATAATCATATTAAAAGTTCTAGATTAGAAGAGGTAGATATACCTCAAAACCTAGACTTGTTAAACAAATGGACTATTTATTCCTAAGGTGGATACAAGACTTATTTATGATTATGGTTGGTTTGATAAATTATCTACTAAGCAGGTGGTTAAAACCACAGAACAGTCTCTTGCTTTAAACTCTGATGAACAAATTATTCAATTGTTAAACAAGAAAGATATTGATATCTATAAATCCAGATATAACTGGATACATATTGGTATGGTGCAGATTGCCTTTAAACCTCTAACTCTTAAAGGGTTACCTGAAACATTTTTAGCAGCTCTGAGTGATGCTAGAAATTTAGATTTCAGACAATCGCTTATGGGGTCGATTGAATCTACTACTGTGGCCTATGGACCAGTTTATTTCAATACTCAACCTAATTTGCAATTGTCTTTATCTGATAGAAATATTCTTGATGCTCTTACATTAAATGTTAAGACTCATGGTTATAACTATGCAGTTGGTTCTGAGCTTATATGCTTATCTTATAGAATTTATTATAAATTATTAACTACTTGAAATCCTAGATGTAAATTGTATGATTCATCTAGTGAAACTATTCTTGTCGAAACTAATTTTGTTAAATCAAAAATTACGACTAGAAGACCCATTAAATGGGATGAAATTAATTTTCCTGATAAATGGATTTTAAATAATGCTGTGTCTCAAAGACAGGTTGCCGAAGATGTCACTAATAGTGACTATTCTCATATCACTCAAAATCCAGATGGTAAGATTTGTATTGAGTTTACTGAGAACTCTTCTGTTTATAAGACTCCGGCTTATAGTAGGAGATCTTTCTCTGATTACAGAAGATTTTACCAGAAATTCAACATATTTCTCCAGTAAGTTATGAAGGTCCTAGCTATGGATCAGCTAGACGAAAACCTCTATCTCTTCATACTTTAAGTGATATTACAAGTGAAGATTTGGTTGATAGGGTAAGGATAGACCCTAGAACAAATATTGTTCAAGCAACTAATAAGTTGTCAGATTTGGATCCAACTCAGTCAGAAATGGATTTCAGTGTTGATAAATCAACAGATCTCAATGATGTTTAATTGAGTAAATTAGAATATCTTTTTTTAGAAAGAAAATATTTTTATTAATTTACTTATTTTCTAATAAGTTATATATTTAAATTTTAAAAAATATTATAAATTTTTTTTATATAAAATCGCTGCTTTAACATTTTTTTTTTAAATTTTTTTTTTTTGAAAATAACTTAATGCAGCAATTTATTTTATAAATTTTTTTTTTCCATAAGGTCACTGTCTGGACAGAGATATACCTTATTTTTTAAAAAATATATATAATTAAAAAATAAAATAAAATCGCTGCCAAGGCAGCGATTTGTAAGAAACAAATTTTGAAATCGCTTAGGCAGCGATTTCATTTTTTTATTAAAAAAAATAACTTTTGCAAAATCTCAGCAGCGATTTTGCCTTTTCAGGTGAGGTAAGTCGCTGCATCTGCAGCAATTTTACCGTTTTGATAAATATAAAATTTTATATACCATTTTGAAATTTTTGTTAATATTTTTGTACCCTTTAAGTTTCGGACTCCACGTTAGTTGTTGACTCAGAACGTACTTGAAGAAAGGATAAGGTTTAAAAAAGTGAAATATCAAGTGCAGATACAATCTATCTTTGTTTTTAAATACAAATTCTTCATATGCGCATACATCTTTTCTATATATCCATTGGACCTCTAAAGCTTTATATTACTGAGATCCATCTCAGGAAACAGAAAAATGGACAACAATGGAGCTTTAGAGATCTTGGATAGTAATTTTTTTATTTTTATTTTTTTGTATTGAAACTCAGAATGGCGGTGTTCTTTAGTATAAAACCTATGTTGTTGTATTTATAAAGCATCCCACAAGGATTAAAAGTGAAGATTTATCGGAACTAAGGTGTATAATGCAATACCACATCAAGTAATTTCCTTTTTTGTTTACCTTCTCCATGTGTTACATTTTCATTCTTAATTTTTACAAGTTATCCTTCATCACTATATAACATCTTAAAATTGATAATAGATTGTTGGGCCGTGCTTAGAATCAAATCATGTTACTAATGCAAATTGATATTATCTAAATTAGAGCTACCAATGGAAAGTATCAATAACAACTAGAAAAAAAAAGAGAAGAATACTATTCAATATTTAAACTACATGCAAGAATAAAAGTTGAAAATCTAACGAAAAGGTAAACAACCAGTATCAGAAAGGAAGTAAAGAGTTAAAATCATGGAAAGGGGATTAAGGCCATTATTCATAGTAAGGTGTCAATGGAAGCCTCAATAAAGAAGCAAACTAGTTCATCAATGCATTATTTGCTAGAAACAACAGCATGGAAGTAACTAAGGAGACTAGAGACCAAACAAGAGTGGGATTTTTGACACTTTTCACAACTTCAAATAAAGAAAGAGGGCTGGCTCAGGCAATAAATCGATTACATTATATTTTTTGGCATTCTAACATATTGACATTGAAACTCAACATTAACCAAACTCTATTTAGGACCATATTAGGGTCATGAAACTAATGGAGAAAAATCGCTTTAACAAAAGGAAAACAACTTATGCTACAAGAATCAACTCTATGGGAACTTAACTTGGACTGGCAAATATAATAAATATACATTTCCATAATAATCAAGCAACAGAGAAGTGACATAGACAGTCTAACAATGCACCTTTCAGAAATAAAGCATACACAGAGTTTGTAAATCATGTATTAAGATAAACTAATCAAGGTGCAAGTGAAAACGATGGAGATATACAAAAGACTATAAACAACTAGATAATCCTTTTATACTCAGCTAAGATCGAATAAGAAAATGAACCTTTTATGGTCGAGGAAGAGTGAGATCTAATATGCTAACAACTAACACTAAACTATCCCAAAACAGAATGTATACACAGATAACACATAAAACACAGCCAAGAACAGATCATAAACGGAACAACATAGAAGAACCGGGAATTACACAAAACCAAGAAAGGATTTACCTCTATACGACCATAACGAGATTCCGAGAACTCCGGCGAGCTCCGACGATAACTCAACTCCTTTTGGATGCTTTTTGTTCAAATATTGCAACCCCTAAAAATCTTTGTTTCTTTAAACTATGGTTCTCTCTATCCTTGTATCAGTGAATAATGACTCCCCTCTAGTGAACGGAAAAGAGGGTATTTATAGACGAAATTAGGGCTCGATTTTGGGAGGAAAAGAAGGCGGATAGGAACAACGGTCGATTTTGGAAATCCCCACTCAGAAATCTCTGCTGCTTGTACTCAAATTGCAACGGCTAAGCAACAGGGACCGTTCGATTTGACGCTAGGACGAGTGAATCGTTGATATTGCCCCATCTAGCACCGACACTTGTACAAATTGTCTGAGGAAGATGACGAGAAAATGCAGGGTACTGGCGCTGCTGCTTTCCGTGTATTTTAACGGAATTATTGACGTCGTTTGGAGACGTTGCTGCTCTTGTGAAGACGCCGTTTCATCGCTGTGTATTGGAATTGTTTTGTCGGTTATGAGTTTTACCGTTGGAATGAGCTGCTGGAGTTAACGTCGTTGGCTTTCTCTGCCTCTGTTTGTTGTTAAACGTTAAAAGTAACGTTACTGGGAATTGGGCCGGGTCGGCTGAAGTTAGAATTGGGCTGGCAGGTTGGTGGTTGCTTGGATTTTGGTGTTGAATTCAACACTTGGGTCTCCAAATGGGTTAGATTTGTAATCAATAAAAGAGCTGAAGGGTTACAAACTTAACAGGTCTAAATTGAGAAGTTAGCCAAATTGAGTTTAATTAGTAAATTCGATTAAAACTGAAATATGACGAATTAATATAATTAATTAATGAATTTTTTAATCTTAACAAAACAAAATAAGTGGTTTAATTATAAACTAATTAATTCAAAAATATTAATTATTATATAACTAAACTAATTAGTAAAATATTTAAGCAAAACAAAATCTGTTTTAGACAATTTATGAATATTCATGAAATGCATTAACTATATACATAATTATATAAAATATATATTTTATTGAGAAATTATAAATTTGACAATATTACATAGAATAACTTGAAAAAATATTTTGAATTTTTGTAAAACTAATTATTCCAAATCGTTTGAAATTAAAGAAACTTAAAAATTAACACTCCCTCCATTTCAAAGAGAACGATTTCATTTCCTTTTTACTGTTTCAAAACGAATGACCTCTTTCTTTTTTTGGTAACATTTTAATTTCAGCTTTTCACGTGGCATGTTTAAGTCCACAAGATTAAAGGACAATTTTGTACATTTGACATAACTTTAATTTAGGACACGGGATCGAATAGTCTTTTTTATTTTCTTAAACTCTATGACAAGTCAAACTAGATCATTCTTCGTAAAACGGAGAAAGTATATATTATGAAGGGTCAAAATTAAATGTCAACGACTAGTTAATTTTGATCCTTTTGATATACTCATAATATAGAGTAATTAAGTATTCAAATGGTTATAGTTCTTTTACATGGGTTTTCTAACTATATTTCGATGTCAGTACCTAATATCGAGTTGAGCTTTATCATAAAAATAATCTCTCTATATGAGGGATATAGACAAAACTTATATATATTTTAACCTCTTCAAACTTCACTGGTATAATTACACCTAATATGTCATTGTAGTCGATCCGCCAAAATTATGACATTGACTTGTAATATATTCCCAAATTAGAGTGAAAAAAATATATGGAGAACAAAAAGTAAAGACAAAAGAGAAGTGATGACATTATCCAAAAGAAGGGGATATGGTAACTACGTGGCATCTTTCTAGTGGTTAGAGCAATAGCTCGACGCCATGACTTCACTCGTCGTCCAGGAAAAAGATATCCCCCAATTAGTTGTGTTTTCTACTCTGTTTTGTTTATGCCTTTTTCTTCATCAAATCATCAAACAATCCCAAAAATTCTCAGAAACAAAATAAGAAAATTATAGCATATGGCAAGTTGTAACATGGCTTCTGCTGCATCAAGGTTTTTGGTGGCAACTCCTAATGTTGCCTCCAACACCACTTCTCGTACTAATATGTTATTTTTTCCCTCCAACAAGATCACCACCACCCCGAGACTCGTCGTAAGGGCGGCCGCAGAAGAGGCTGCCGCACCAGCCGCGGCCGCTACTGCTGAACCAGCCGTTGAAACCAAAGCTGCTAAGCCACCTCCAATTGGACCCAAGAGGGGATCCAAGGTAAGACTTTTAGTCTTGTTTATAGTTATCGTCAAAGTTCAATGGTATATTTAAGCCGTACATATGTTATTATTGTATTACAAATAAAAAGAGATCATGAATATGTAATTATCCTATAGGTGCCGATTGAGTCGAGAATATTTTTGATACGGAGAAAAATATTTTTTCACAGAGAACATCTGAATGAATATTATTTGACAGGTGAGAGTATCTGAATGAATATTATTTGACAGGTGAGAGTTCTTAGGAAGGAATCTTACTGGTACAAGGGCACCGGTTCAGTTGTAGCTGTTGATCAGGTAAAAGAAATAATTATACATGATGTATGTCTAATTAGGATTTATTAGTGATATTTAACTTTTAATAATTTCCATTTTGTTGTTAATGTTTCAGGATCCAAAAACTCGTTACCCAGTTGTTGTACGATTTAACAAAGTGAATTATGCTAATGTTTCAACCAACAACTATGCATTGGATGAAATTGAAGAAGTGTGAAATGAGAATGTGCGCCCTCAAGTGGAATTAGATATTATTTGTAGAATGCAAGGCCCTTTGTTTTTTTTTCATGTTTATTCTCTAGTTATATACTGGCTTTGAATGTGAATGAGCGTCTTATTATAGTTTTTGTGGCATTACTCAAACTCTATTCTTTCTAATAAGATGCGGAGACGAATTCAAAATTTGAATTCACTCATCCACATTGTTTCATGATAAAAAGAGCTACAAATGGTCGAAACGAAAATTTAACAAGTTGGAGAACTGGAGCTATGGCTTCAAACTAAATATTTCAACAATAACGTATTTTGCTCTTCATCAACATATAAAAGAGGGCAGTTCGGTGCAGAAAGCATTCTGCGTTCAGGCAGTCGAGCAGGGTTACATAACGTAGACAACATACCCTGAATCGTCCACAAATCACTAGCTAGTCAATTTTAAGCTATTGCTGGTCAAATTCACATTTGTCTTACCCTTCTTCATACTTGAAGTAGGAAATCCCAGAAACTATGCAATACCTCTCCAACAAATCCTTGCTTAGCGGATTTATTTGTTATTGAACATCACTAGAACAAGGGATCAAGGCTCGAGACGAGCTATCATGGATCAGACTGCTCGACTCTATAAGAGAAAGCTATAGCTGAATTCAAAAGAGTCAGATTGTTGACGTTGACTATCAATTCATTACAGACAGGAGAAATGAATGCTCGCAGATAACTACCGTCTCAAGACCCAAGAAGACCGGTAAGGCTGAATAATTAAAAACAGACACACCATACCTACTTACAACATATCTTAGGCTAAGGGTATCGCATGAGAAAGGAGGGAGATTAAGGGACACAGCAACAAATCAGGCATATAGACAGAAGGTTAGATGAACACAATAAGGAATGACATTCACAATAGATGCACTTATCAACAGAGCAATACACCCTGAGGTAGAGGAACGACCATACGCATAGTTGAGGCTCATGAACTAGACCACTACCTTGTCCATACCCAAATATAGGTGCTTAGACTATTCCAATTTTGTTTTACGGACACTACAAACTTGTAGATAGAAGGTCTTCGATTCCTTCAAATCCCTTTGCTGAAAGAATCTTCTTTTTTGGTACTCTTCATGAGAGGGATGTGGTCTTAAATCCCTTTGCTGAAAGAATCTTCATTTTTGGTACTCTTCATGAGAGGAATGTGGTCTGTAATTCACATTTAAAGCACTGTTTTCTGAGCGAGCTTTAAAGACAGAAGAAAATTCAACCTCTGTACAGATATGTGGTAATCTACACCTAATTTTTTTAGGCGAACCAAGACAAGTTCAGCTTGAACCTATTCCGGTAGCAGCTTGAATCCATCTGGCAGACTGGAACACATCTAAACCTAACCTTGTTCATTTGGAATGAAACAAAAAACCATCCACACCTCAGAGGGTATGCTACAGTTTTCTTATCCTCATTCTGATCAGCAGTGAACATCAGAAAAATAGCATAAGTAGTACAGCGATTCCACCGGGAGCAAACAAGGAAGTCAGTCCTCTTGATCCCAAGATCAAGTAGTCGAAAAAAGAAGGCTGGAATCTTCAGGGTGTCCCGGTGAATTCTTATGCACCATAAAAGTACAACCATGCAGCCTCAGACTGAGTCTTCTCAATAAGTCTAGTAGCTTTTGCAATCTTCTCTTTTATTCAAACTGCAATTATTTAATTGATACGATCCCCCTTACTGGAAAAGGCCAATGACAGAATCTATATCCATCTTGGTTCTGGACCAATGTTTAATAAGTAATTTCACCGCAAACAAATTCAATCAATCAACTTCAGCATGCATGATACATTTATACACATCTCTGCTCAGGCCCAATGTTTAATAAGTAATTTTACTGTGGACAAAATTCAATCAATCAACTTCAGTACGCATGATGCATCTTTACTTGAAGTTTCAAATAAGCTTATTTAACAGACAAACACCAAATTCTTATTTCGTTTTCAATTGATATAGTTTCTCATAAATAAGAGAAGTGCAAGTGCTGGTCAATATTGCAAAGTACAAAACCAGTCTTTGAGGAAGGAAGAAATTCAGTTATAAACTCATGAATGAAGTTATATCAACATAGATTCCTGCTTCAACAATGAGTTTCCAATCAGAAGCAAGATTTACTTGTAAGGGAACAACATAATAAATATATCAGAGATCTGGAAGAATAATGCGTACAAGGAGAGCCAGAGATAGGATCACTTGGCATGCATGGATAGCTCAAGAGGGCCTAGCTCTCTCTTTTACCAGCTTTAGCTTCCGATAGCAAAGATTCAAGTTCTCCTTTCCGATACAGCTTAATCGTGTCTGCACCCAAAAAAAAAAGAGTAATGCAACTCATTCAACAAGTTTTTCCATATTCCAACAATTATGATATGTTATTCAATCTTTCAACAGTAGTTATGCACAGATTGCAAGGAATGCCTACAAACTTACCTTGAAAAAGTACACTAGTGTTCAGTCAACTATAGTGCCTTTATGTTTACTAATTCAGCACATTTTTCGTTGGAAGGACATAAAATGCCAACCACTCAATTTTAAAGTAATTTACATTGCTAAAACAGTCTGCAGAAGGTACCTAATAACTATAGTTCTTAAATCAAAGACCAGAATGTCATACAAATAGGTTATAATGTTGGGAATCAAGTCAAATAATTATTTTCAAGGAATAAATGCAGAATAGCAATACTGTGTCTGCAAATATATGGTGAAAGCAAAAAATCAATCAGAGAATGTACCTGTGCAACCACCTATGTGTTTGGCCCCTGGTCATAATAAAAAAAGAGGTCATTTAATAGAAGTCCTTCACAAAAACCACAAAATAAAAATCAGCAGCAAATGCCACCAAAATTTGTAAACTGGCAACTTTCTTCATTCAGTGGCAGTATGCTTACTTTCAAACTATGCAAATAGTTCTCTTTTCTTTTTTGATAGGTAAAGCAGTTGGTTTCAATCCATTTTTTCCGCTGTGTGTGTTTGAAGGGGGGGGGGGGGGGGCCAA
>NC_028642.1:60022343-60046190 GCF_001406875.1 Solanum pennellii
GGGGGGGGGGGGGGGGGTCATACATCCTCTATAAGATGAAATATCTTCAAATACTTATGGTGCTCTTCAAGAAGACATCTATTACTTCTGAAAGTTTCACATATAAATAATTTTTTGTTCATTATTATGTAGAGAGGTGAGATCATCCCCGAGTTTCAAGGATTGCAGCTGATCCAAAGGGTTGGCTCTAGATGGATTTTTTTAATGAAAGAAAGATAGATTTCTCGGTCATCAAAGAAAATTATCTGCTTATTACATATAGAATTATATAAATTCAGGAAGCTCCCATAAAAAATAGATAAGCTCCAACAATTTGTTGTCATATCCAAACAATTGTAGAGATCAACAACTCTACAATACCAACATTTCTTACCAATGAATACATTGGGAACCGTATGCTGTCCAGTAAGCCTTTCCAGTACTTTCTGCAGTTGTGGTCCTTGGGGACCTGAAACAATTTAGAGATAACATCAACTTATTACGTAAGAAGTATACATTTGAATATGACTAGAGCATGAAATGCCACAGTTGCAACTTAGATAATCTTTGATAACGGGAAATAAATTCAGAGTGCAGATAATCAAAATGAACTACTAAGACTTCTAGTGAACTGTGCACGCACTTTACCCAAGTCTATTAGATCTCTTTTTACCCAAGTCTGTCACTGTGGTAGTAGAAGAATAAACAAAGGCCAAAAAGCACTCATGGTTAACTAACATTATGAGAAGCAGCACAATTTCAGAACTTCTCCTCTTTGTTTGATGACAGTTCTACTTGCAACAAAAGGTTGCATGTTGCTACCCTCATCTGTGGATTGCAATTTTGTACCATCAATAACATTGGAATTTTGGGGTCACAATCTCACTGATATTTTAAGACATGGTGAAAGGAGACATGCATTAAAAGACAGATAATTCATGTAAATTATGTACTACCTCTTCCAACTGAACTTTATCAAATTTCCCAAACAGAGCTGTAGCCTACTGATGTGGATGAAACTACTCTATGCAAGCCCGGTGCTTGCTCACATTTGGTTTTCTAAATAAGTTGCACACATCACAACCAAAGCTGAAGGAAAGCTGATGAACTTCAAGCTCTCACAATTGACCATCATCTAGCCAACTAGACGGACTCCACAAAATAATATGATTGATATACTCCTAAGGTTCTAAGCACAAGAACTTTTTGCCTTTATACTGTGACCAGAATATAACTTCCAAGGTAAAGGCCTTTTGCTCCTCTCAATAAAGGCCCCAACAGCTAGACACTATAAGATGGAAATTCTTATGGGAAGGCAGCAACCTTAACAACAAGATCCACTTCGTGAAATGGTCTAAAGTCATGTTTCCCAAAGAAATTGATGGACTTGGAATCAAGGACCTATCACTATATAACAAGAGCGTGCTGATGAAATGGCACTGGACTCTGGAGGTACAGTCAAGAGGTTTCTGTCTTACAGAAAGAAATCATCGCAGCAAAATATGGGAGGCTCAACCACGATATGATGATTATTCCAGCAATACATATTTGCAGGTGGTAGATGGAGTTCACACAAAATTCTGGACAGATAAATGGATATGGGACTCAACACTAAAGGAAGCTTTTACAAACATCTTCATTATAACAGGCAGTCCAGAATCCTTCATTGCACGAAATAAATAGAACGCCTAATGGAACCTGAATCTTAAGAGGAATCTGCAGGACTTATAAGTTGATGAACTCATACACATGCTGTAAGTGCCAGAGAAATACACCATCAACACACAGTTGAGAGAGAAATTAAAATGGGGCAGCTCTATGGATAGAACATACACAGTCAAGAAAGGTTATGGAGCTATGTGCTCCAATAATATCATGATTGACCTATGGCCTTAGAAGCTAGCTAAAAAACAGGTGTTACATGTGCCGAGCTGATTCAAAATCCATCAACAACCTAATCTTTCACTTTCCAAAGGCTACAGATTTCTGGAACATGTTCCCCAGTTTGGTTTGAAGTGGACTATGCCTTTCACTGTCAGAGACGCCTATGTGAGCTGGAACACAAAAGAAAGTTGACAAACCATCAGGATAATGTGGAAAATGGTACCTGCAAGCATTTTCTGGTGCATTTGGAATTTTGGACTGAAAGAATCCACAGATGTTTTGATGGGTTATCAACTTCAAGCTGCTCCCTGAAGTCTAGATGTTTGGTTAATCTTTTTGGTTGGGCTAGATTTTCGCCTGTTAATAACTCTGGCTTGTTTTTGGATTAGATCAGCTCTCCAGTTTGTTAGACTTCAACTATAAATGAGCTGATCAACTCTTCCGCCTGTAATTTCATTGCTACTGCTTGATATCTTTATGATATCGTACTCTTCTTCATTTTTTGAAACTGGTAATGTTACCTTTAGGATATCCTACTTACTTCATCAAAAAAGTCCCTTTTACTTCTCTCTCCACTGTAGGCGCCAGTCTTGGCAGATATCATAAGATTCAAGCCTAGTTAAACAGAAAATATAGTCTAGACAATGCAAATGCAAGCTCACCCATATACTTAAAGACCATTATCCACCAATGTTTCTCGTTCAACAACAGACCCAGTGTAACCCACAGATGGGGTCCCGAGAGGTAGCGTGTACCCAGACCTTACCCATACCTTTGAGAAGGTAGAGAGATTGTTTCTGGAAGGATCTCGGCTGATCAGACAGTGTAAAAAGGCAATAGCAACACGCATTTTGGCCATGCGTAATGGAATTTCTTGTCTTACATTTGAGGAATTAGGTGGAAACAACCAGAACTAATAATTTTGCATCACAAACATTCCGCTTGTTTAACAACATTGGTTTTGCAGAAGGATAGCAATCTGCCTACCTAACATCAATTGGCTTACTTATTCATCGGGAACTTGAACTCAAGTACTCAACTGTTTTTTATGTAACCAAAATAAACAATGCTAGTAGACTATCTATAGGTATTTCCATCTGCGAGTATTCAACTCATTAATAATCTTAGCTTCAAAGTCATATCTGCATATAAGCCTTAACTTCAGATTCACAGCAATCATCCTGAACTTTTTCTACATAAAACATTATAAATATCACATTCTCAATTCACATTAAGCAAAAATATAATTCCAACACAAAGTAAACATTTTTTCCCCAAATCATGAAATCATAAAGCTTGAACAGAAGATGTACAAGTAAAAGTACTTGAGTTTGGAGAAACTTACCCATTTCGTCCAATTCAATAACAAGAGGATCTACACCAAGTCTCTTGAACAAAACTTTCACCTCAGTTGAGTACCTTTTGAAACAAATTTAAAGAACACTTCAAAATTCACTCAGAAATTAGACAATTAGTCATCGAATTCCAATTCCATACGAGATATTAATTTTACAACTTACGAACACCAACTCTTGGAGTAGACAACTACTGGGTTTTCGGTAATAGTCTTTTTCACGCTCTCCTCCAATCGGGACCCGAATGAACCCGACATCGCTCGAATCTGCACCCGACCGATTTTTCGGGGACCATTGTTTTCGATTCTGGACCCAAATCTGTGTAATCTGACACTTGGAACACTGTAATTGGAATTGGGAATGCGCTGTAAGTGCCGGACAATTTGAGTTCCATTTTGAGGGTGAAAGGATTGAGGAATAGAAAGGGTAGTGAAGTTTTTAGTCAAACTCATAGTGGCAGCCATTTTTATTTTTTGGAGAAACTTTGTTCAGTTCAGTTGTTTGAGATTTTCTTTTCTTTTGTATTGTTGGTAAATTCACGTTGTTCAGGTTTTTAACACCGCTAAATTCAGCTAAAGATAATAATTAAATTAAGAACTCTATAAATTAGGAAATTTGATACTAGTAAATTGGACATTTTTTTATTCAAAAATTGGAGAGAAAAATGTTGTTCTCAATTTTATTTTTTATTTTATTTTATTTCGTTCATATTCATATTAGAGTTTGGAGGCGGATTTAGGTGTACGTGTGGGAGTGTCACGACACTCAGTGTTTTCGAAAAAAATATTGTATACACAGGTGTATATATATATATATATATATATATATATATATATATAATTAATTACTATTGTCACCCAGTGACTATAAAACGAAATAGCTCAATTGGCAAAGGAGAGGGTCCGTCTCCTTGTCAATCCGGAGATACTTAGCAGCAACATTTAATTTGTTTTGCTTGCTTCTTTTTTTCTTTTTCTTTTCTTTATCTCCATTCATTCTTATTTATTTACTATTTTTATTAATTCAAGTTGACCTCTTTTCATGATTAATTTTAATTTTTTTTACTTTCTCTCGCACTAATTACTAACCTATTGATTCGACTATAATGTGTTTATTTTTTTTATCAATTAGTGAGTACTGAATTATGAGCGTCAAATAAATATTATTAAGAATATATTTAAATAATAGTTTTTAGAAAAAACATAAGTTCTAAATATGTTTTTTTTTAAAAAAAATAAAGAATCTTTCGATCTTCACCGACGTTTTTGCTAAGTAAGATGAATAGGCTGAAACTACAATTTTTATTATTTCCCAATTATATATCTCCAACAACACATAAAGTCAATGGAAAGTAAATATATTATGTTAATATTATTAGATGGTTTATACAAGCTCAATTTTAACGTGACTTTTATCTCTCAAAGTTTCAGCAAATAAGACATTTAGTTCCAAAAATAAAATAAAAATTAGATTGTTTAGTTATCTCTGATCACATAATATCTAAAAGAAAATATTACTATAGGTACATTTAATCGATTTGCTTATAAAATAAAATAAAATTAATGACCTGAATTGTAATCCAAAATTAAAGCAACAAGCCCTATTATCTTACTTGAATGTTGTGACACCCTCGACCTTCAAATTCTAGATCCGTCTATGTTAGAGTCGATTAGATTTGAATTCACACAAAAAAATCCTATACCGGAGGTAAACACTTCCTATCTAAGGCAATTTTATATCGACGAGACTCAAACCAAAGACCTCTTGTTTAAGAAAGAAAAAGTACTTAACCTTCCACTCAAGTATTTGTTACATAAATAAATTAACTATGACAAATATTTAGATCTTGTTCAATTATATACATTATTTCTAATTAGGACAAACCTAATGTTTTACAATAATTATGTTTTATTGATATAATGAAAAAATGATATATTTTAAATAATTATCGTATCTCCATTTTGGCAATCCAGAAACACATGCAAAATAAATTCTAAATTTTAATTTGAAAATATGTAATAAAAATATTTTATCGATGGGAGTTGTCAAGCATAATTTCAAATGAATATGTTGTACTCTTTGTAGTTACCTATAACTAAAGTTTAAACATTTACACCCAGATAATAAAAATGACAGAACTTTAATAATAATATATGTGTGAAGATAAAAAAAAATGAAATAACTTCAGTTATATATGTCTTTATTTAAAGGGCAACTTTCACATATAGCAAATAAAAAAATTTATATTTGTATGCTATAACAAAGTTTGCATAATTGCGCTCCATAGCAAACGTAGAAACTGTATAATTCGCTATACATATACAGTTGAAGCAAATTGTATAAAACAAGAAAGAGAAAGACACTTGGACAGATAACTGTATAAAAAGGAAGTGTATAAAACGAATTGTATTATTATAAGTGCATAGAACGATTATATACAATTTGAATTTGTATAAAATGAGACGGAGAGAAAGACGAAAGAGACTTGACAAGGAATATACAATTAAATCGAATTGTGTAGAACGAGAAAGAGAGAAATTAGACAATTTGAAAATTGTATAAAACGAGAAAGAGAGAAAGTCAAAAGAAACTGGGCACGGGAGTATTTTTATTGTATAATTATAAGAGTATAGGACGAAAATATATGTACTTGCATGTGTATATACAATTTTTTCACGTCTTATACAAACACAAACACAATTTATACATTTCGCTTCTGTTTGTATAAGTGAGAAAGGCGAGGGTGGCGAGTGAGATTTGGGAGAGTGGCGAGCGAGAGATCTGGAAGAGGGGAGAGAGGAAAACAAAAATATATATATTTATACAATTTTATATGTTTTATAAAATTAGAAACAATTTTTATACACTGTGTTTATATAAAAAGTGAGGAAGCGAGCGAGAGATTGGAGGAGAGTGGCGAGCGAGATATTTGGGAGAGAGGCGCCTGACAATTTTTTGTAAACGTTTGCTATGGAGCACAATTAAATCAAACCCTAATTACTCTTTTTATTTTAGGTTATTAGTTTGCTATTAAACTTGAGCCATATTTTCTCTTGTACACTTCGACCTCTCTGATCTTTTAAGGCCCAAAAATGAGAAGTCAGTGGGCTTCAATTAGAGGCCTAGTATATAGGCCTCAAGTTGAATAAGGGAGTTTTCCAAAATTTTATGGGACTGCCTCTTTAAACATAGCCATTACTTTGTACGCCGTCTAAAGTTATCTACGAATGAAGTTCATATATTTATATCATAAGTTCACATAAAATAGTTGGACTTCAGTTGTTATTGTCTAAACTTCAGTTATATATGATTGAAATTCATTACTTTATGCTTAAACTTCAGTGGCATGTACTTGAACTTTGAACAAAAATGACTGAACTTCAATCATTCAAACTTAAACAACAATTGACTTAATTTCAGAGATGTATTACATATGAATTTCTAACTAAAAAGTACTAAAATATTGTAGAAACTTCTTGCTAACTCTAGGTGTAAAAAAATGGACCACTTAGCTGGGAATCTAACCACTCTTTAATTTATTGATAATTGATAACTACATTTCTGGTGTTGCTGACATTCTTACATAGGCTAGTTTCTGTGGATGAGAAACATTTTCAAAAGGTCCTTCCAGAGATCAATCTTTTGAAAGGACAAATTAAAGTGGTCGATCAAAGAAAAAAACTAAACTAAAGTGATCGATCTCTTATGTCTAAAAAATTCATTTCAATTTTGATAATAATATACATTTTAACGGCAGTAAATTTTAAATACTAGATATGATAATGAATAAGCATTGTTGAAAATTGAATAAGTATAAAAATGACAAAAATAACTTCACACTCAGTAATTTTACTCTAGAATAAGCAAACTAATATAACATATTAAAGCAATAATGTTATTTAACCTTGAATAATCGATTAAATTTTACGTGTGAAGTTACAGATTTTGCATTCATTGATTCAGTAAAAAACACGGAGTTTAGCAACAAAAAAAAAAAAGTTGTAGTAGCCAATATTAATATTAAAAATTGAAACCAAAACCCAACAACTTGGTGTCGTGGTGTAGTTGGTTATCACGTCAGTCTAACACACTGAAGGTCTCCGGTTCGAGTCCGGGCGACGCCAGTTTAGGTTTTTGTAATTTGTTTTACTCGATTCACGATTTTCAAATCTTAAACCCGAGTCTAGTGTTTTTAATGCACACGTTATTAGATGAAAATAAGAATTGTAGGTCGGGACCATTTATACAATTATTTTGAATTCATGATCAGATCAAGTGTCATGATTTTTTTCCCTTTGTTTAACCAATAATGTGTATGCTAGGGTGTTTGAAATGATGACAGATTGCTTTCAAAACTCTCATATGACTGTATTGAATATGACTTGAAAAGAACATAGAGAAATAGCACAATATTCTTTCTGCAGGTGTACGTGTTTTTATCAGTGTCTTTTTAACGTACACAAATAATGGAAATTGAAGTGTCATTTTCTTCAACTAAGGGAACCAGTATTTTCTAGAATAGGAGCTTTTTCTTCGGATGATTATAATGTGCAAATGTCAGAGTAGACAACAGAGGCCGCATAAATGATAAACACCCTTCACGTTTAATTTTGTTTTAAATGTTAAAATAATGTTTTATGCATTTTTATGTTGATGTTTGTTGTACCAATTAGGAGCTATGCTTCTTCTTTTTTACGAGTGTTTGACATAATTCAGAGTAACTTTCAAATTAAGTGATTTGAACTCCTTTTTTTTTTTCTTACTTGGTGTCTCTTATCCATATTGGAGTCCGACTAAATTTGAATTTGCGACAGAGACAACTCTGTACTTTAAGAACCTCAATGAGAACACTCTTATTAAAGATGAAGGATTACTTAACAATTCCACCACAATACTTGTTGGTAAGTCGAGCTTAGCAAAACTATTTTGCTTAAAAGCTACTTAAATTTGGATTCAAACGGCTCTTCTATTTTCCATCTTTTTTTGTGGTCAACATCAGTACTAAATTTGTCATGAAAGATCAACAGGAAATTTAGAACAATGTTATGAAATAGTACTAATAACTTTAAAGGAACAATCTTTGTCATTGTAATAAATATAATCAATAATAATTGTACAAATTTGTATAATTGAAAAGTCAATACAAACAAAAACAAATCTGTGGAAGAAAAAAGAGAAACGCCTCTTCGTCCTCTAGTAAAATGCCCAAACTATAGCAAAACTTGAGCTTTTTTAATTTTTAAATTTTTTTGGAGAGGGCTGATCTCTCTGTATATACTATCTTCTGCTGTTTTCCTTTTGTATATATTTATTTTTTACACAAGTATTTTATACATCTCTTTTCTTTAATCCCCTGTTATAAAAAATGAAGGGAATTTTTGGTAATCTTTTTTTTTTTTTTTTCATTTTTTATATTTTTCAATTGGATTAAAAAGTTGAGATGCATCTTCTGTGTGTTGGAACTTTTTGCTTTTTTTGTTTGAGATCTTCTTTGTAAACTTTTCCAATATCTTGTGCAATATTTATAGCATCAGCAGAAGCACCAGCTAGCCCTTTCCTTGTAAATCCAATTGCATATAGCCCAGATTTTCCTTTCCAATTATTTGGGATTTGTGCTTTTGGAAATCCATTATTGGAGAAAAATTCACTTTCCTGTATCACATAACAAAAAATAACATTAGCACATTTTTCAAGAAAAGTTGAATAGTTCGAGTTATGTTGCACAGACTCTTAAAAAAGGTTGACAAGTACATGTATGACAACTCGAACTTTTCAAAATTATTGTTCATACCCATCCAACAACATTTTTGAAAAGTTCGAGTAATTGAGCTTCTTTTATTTTGTTGGTTTATGTAACTTAAATTCGTTTAGAAACTTCCGAAGTTGTCAACTTTATTAAAAAAAGCTCCAGAAGGAATGTGACATTGTCTCACCTGTAGCCAGTAAGGAACATTGCTGCAGTAACCTGTAGCAAGAACAACAGAGTCGATTTCTAGTTTTTCGCCAGTGACAAGTTCAACGGTGCCACATGAAAATTTTTTGATTCCTGGGACAACTTTAACTTTTCCAGATCTAATTTTTTCCAAGGCACCAATATCTAAAACTGGTGTTTTCCCATGTTTGTTCTTGAGTTCTAATGGTCCAATTGATGGCCTTTTTAGTCCATAATTCTCGATATTTCCCAAAATAAACCATGCAAGAATAAGTAGAATTTTGTCAACTAGCCAAAGAGGCACCCATTTCATCATTAACATAGCTAGCTCAAATGTTGATTTTCCAAATATTTCTCTTGGCAAAACATGAACCTGAAGAAGAAAAAACAGAGCAAAAATTCATTAGTAAACAGAGTATATACAAAGAGTTAAGAGTCAGTGTGTTCTGTTTTTTTTTAAAAATGTTTAACCTTTTTTAAACTAGACGCAGTAAGTCGCGGTGGACCCACTGCGTCTTAACTAAAATTACCGGGAATATTGAAAAATCATTAGTATTTCAAAAGGATCAAATTTAAATTCTGAATTCGTGTATTGCTTACCGAGCTACGACAGACAATTGATGGTTGAGCACCATGATTTGAAAGATCAAGTGAGACTTCCATTCCAGAATTACCACATCCAACAACAACAACTTTCTTCCCTTTGTAATTTTTCCCTGATTTATAATCACAAGCATGAATCACTTCACCTCCAAATTCTTCCAATCCTTCAATTTCAGGCACAACTCTCTCAGCATTTTCGCCTGTGGCTACGACAAGCCACTGGGAAATGTACTCAACTTCAAAGCCGTTAGGTGAACTAGTTTTCACCCTCCACACTCTGCAAGTTTCGTCGTACTTAGCTGATTGAACACACTCGTTGAATTGCGGGTTAATGTCAAAGTGTTTAGCATATAGCTCGAGGTATTCGATGAATTGTCTCTTAGTTGGATACTCAGGGAAGTGATCTGGGAATGGGAATTTTGGTAATTGGCAGAATTTCTTGGGGAGATGGAGCTTTAAACGATCATACGTTCGTTTTTGCCATAGTGATGCAATACAGTCAGATCTTTCTATAACGACAAATGGAACTCCTTGTTCTCGCAAGCAAGCTCCTACAGCTAGTCCTGATGGACCTGCACCAACAATTACAGGGCCATTTACCCAAACACATCTACGAGAAACGGAATCTTGTTCTGATGAGAAGATAAACATTTTCGTATGTTTTAGTGAAAATAGTGAGCGTTTTTATTTGTTTAAAACGAATCGGAGCAACAGAAGGCTGAAACAGAAACTTTGTTGTGTAGAGAGAATAGAAGTACAGATGGAATTTGATTGTTGAAGAGAGATGGGGTGTAAAGGGCATTATATAGAAGATTTTAAATTTTTTATTTTGTTCTGTGGCATATGAAAGAGGCATGTGACAGTTAATGCATTTTGACGGGTCATTCTCAAATCATAAGCTATCATAATAATTATTTTATTTCATGTTACTTAATAAATGTAACTAAAATATTGATTCCATTTTTTTATACTGGGGTTTAGCTTCTGGTTATTATTTCTTTTGTTTAAGACCTTTATATTTTTTTTCCTCTCTGTTGTAACTTGCATGGCTGACTGAGTTAGTGTGGTTTCACCCAAAAAAAAAAAATGCATTATACATTTAAGATAAAGTTATTTTTATGATTGTATAATTGTTGAGTTCCTGAAAATTTTAACTTCGTTATTGACAACAATCGTCCAAACGTAACAGAATACAAATGCATACAAATTATTCAAGCAAGTGAGCTAAATTTTTTTTCACATTCTGAATTTCATTACTCTGTAATTAGTTACATTAATGTTTAACATGATGGTAAGTAGGTGACAGAAATAGTAATTAAGTGAGTGTACAAAACTAATGATGGTTAATGCAGTACAGACAGTAAGAAGCAGGTCCCTTGCTTCCTATCAAGGGGAAATGCATAACTTTTGTCCTACTAAAAATTATACTAAATATATTAAATCAAAGTTATTTTTAAAAAAATTATGGATAGTAAATATTGAATTTTCTTAGTAAAACTTTTAACTCAGTTATTAGTGACAACCATCTAAATAAAATAGAATGCATGCAAAGTATTCATAATGGGTGAGCTTAATTTTCTCCACATTCCTTTTAATAACATATACAATTATTAGTTATTTCTCCGTTTTATTTTACTTCTTTCATATATCAAGAATAAATATTTCATTTTATTTGTCTATTTACAAATTCAAAAAGTTCTATCTCATACTGTATTAAATAACTTCACGAAGTAATAATAGTCAAAAAATTAAAATTTCATGCGTCATTAATAAAGTTAGATACAACATATTGCAGTAAAAATTTGATTCGAGGCATTAATAAAATATTCTCATTTGTTCCTAGAAAAAAAAAATCTAACGCGTTCAGTAAAATATATTTTTAATTAAAACTTTTTCAAGAAATGTATGTCATGTGATTATAGGTATGTGAAACGAAAAGAGTATATTATTTTAATACGATGATAACTAGGCGATAGAAAATTAACGATAGTAATAAATTATGTAAGTGTACAAATTTTAATGATGGTTAGTGTATGGTACAAATTTAAATTTAAACAGCTAGCTTTCTTGCTTCCTATTAAGAAGAATTGCATTATTTTTGTCGTACTGAAAATAACTAAACATGCTTCTTCCACTTACAAATTTGAAGTGAATAATAAATGATTAAACTGACCCTACTAAAGATCACATAAAAATCTTTAAATGCTTACGTGGCAATTATAATGCTGACTAGGATAAACCAACAGAATGCCCACGTGGATAGGGTGTTGAACTGTTAAGATTTTATCTTAACCCAATCTCTATCTCTAATGGACCCTCTGGTCCCAACAGAAGTAGACTCCATAGGCCCATCTGAGATTGTAACTATTTGGACCCGGAAAAAAAAAAAGCCCATACCTTGCCAGCTGAAAAACACTTTCTACTTCCATGCCATATATTGACTCTCTCTCCTTTATGTCGGAATCGCCGTAATTTTTAGAGATAGAGTTAGAATATGAAGTTAATGAGTAGGGAAGGTGTCTTCTTCTAATTGGCAAAGGATGAGTCAATTTTCAATGCGATGCATTCGTGGAAATTCATCATTGAATCATTATTATGTTCACAATCAACTTGTTTATGTACATTCATTGGTTAATGTTATTATTCAAATATATGATTTTTAAAAAAAATGTAGGTTCCTTCGAATTGTACCTAATATTATAGATCAGTCCATGAATAACTCACAAGTAGATTATAATGTTGGAATTTATATAAGGTTTTAAGTAATAATTAATGATATAATATAACTCTGTAGATGAGTATATATAATTTGTGTTATATACTAGGTATTATTATAAAAGTTGATAAAATTATAACTTTAATATTGGATTCAAGGTGAAGAACTGAACTGCCATCAATAAGGTGAAAATTGATATAGTCAACCAACTAACTCAATTACTAAGATTTTCCGTGAAATAAATGTTAGTTAAGTAAAACATATCAAAATCGAATATAGACAATTTTTAGAGGCATATCAGAATATGAAGTTGATGAATAGGAAGATATCTTTTTCTAATTGTCCAAGGACGAGTCAATTTTGTATGTGATGAATTCGTGGAAATTCATCATTGAATCGTTATTATATTCACAATCTACTTGTTTATGTATATTTTATAGTTTAATTTTCTTATGCAAATAAAAGATCAAAAATAAAAATCTAACAACTACCTAATATTATTAGCTCAGTCCATGAATAATTAACAAATAGTATTTCAAAAAGAGCAGTATATATAACTAGGAGATCAACTTAACATCCACTTTATTACCACTCTTTTGAAATACAATTAATTACTATTAAAATACTATTTAAGAATCGTGATAAAAGATTTTTGATTCCCAAGAATATCAAACAAGTTGTGATGTAGTAGGTATTATAAATATATTATATTATCGATCTGAATTGTGATAATATGATTGAGATTATTTTTTTCTTAGTTAGATACGTTCTGAACTTGGACTTATTAGGAGCAAACTCCCCATCCTCACTGACACCCCCCCCCCCCCCCCCCTTCCTCTCCGCTATAAAAAATAAAATACAGGCAATGCGTAATATAAATTTAATCAATTTAAATATTATATGAACACTAAAATCTACTTCGTCATCCTAGACGATCTAGACCAAACATGAAAAGACGTTGCCCATTCTTTGTAATTAATTAAGTTTATCCCAAAAATTAGTCTAGAGAGAATCAGAATTATATGGCTCGATATTCCAGATTTTGTTTAATCAAAGAAATCTCAATCAACAATTTTATTTTTTTGGGGGTTTATCTCAGGAAATTAGCTTTATTGTCAATCATGTTCAGCATATGCAATGTATTTAAATGAAATAATTACTGTCAAAACCCTACAAATAATGCTCTTAGCTCAGAATCATGATTACTGGTATTAATTAGAACCAGTACCTAGCTAGCTATTAAATGGAAGTCCTTTATTAAACCATACGTACGTTGAGGCTCCTGCTTGCATGCTTTTAATTTGTTGATTACTTAATTAGTTTTGGATAAGACTAGTAAAATTAATCCATAAAATATAATTCGTTTAATTAATCTGCTCGAGTTTGAACAAGTTATAACTAACTTATTCATTTATTAACTCATTCTATTTCAAATTGTAGGCTGAAACTTGCTTGTATGCATGAAGCTGGAATTACTAACAATCTCCAATCAACCATAAAACGATTATTTTGATCAACATAAATTTAATTTAACTCTCATTTAACGTTTTAATTTTACATTATTTTAACAAAGATAAAAATACATTATTTGAGATAACTTATTTTCAAATCGTAAAGTATAAAATATTCCATGTTGGAGAAAGGAAAAATAAAATGGCGTTGGAATGAGCAGTAGCATCATTCTTCCAACTCAGCTTGTGGCCAGTGGCCAAATCCCCAAAAAGAATAAATGATAGTAGTAGTTAGTAAGTTATAAAAAACAAAGGCCTATATATATTATTATTTAGGAATTATAGAGATTGAAAAGAAGATGTAGAGATAAAATTATAGTGATAGGACATGTGTTAATAATATAATAATTCAGATTTTCCCCACCAGCTTTGGCCAGCTTGTGAGCTGATGATCTGGAGGCCAGATTACTACTTTTTAGAATATTATTTTTTTTATTGCTACGAAATGAAAAATAAGAAAACGTTTTGCTATTTATTTTTTTCGTGTTTCTCATTTGTTTCCGTATTGGAATCTGTTTTTAAGAATAATTTAATTTTTTAAGTGAAAATATCACATAACTCAATTTGTATGGAAAGTAGACAAAGGTCTTGAATTAAAATGTTATATTACCTGTCACTATAAATAAATAATTTTCATTTATGTGATTCAAGAAAAAAGAAGTTCATAAAAAAGTGTTAAAACAGGATTTTAGTTAAGTAAAATGCAATTACGAATTTTTATAGAACTTTTCGATAATTGTCCGTGTGGGACATTACGAAGCAAGCTCCACGAAGATAGTGAAGAAAATCTTTAGTGGTATTTGGTAACTATAAAAAGGATTAGATATTAGATATTATACAGGGAAAAAGTTTGCTTTTCATTAAATCTATAATTAGTGACTTTTAATCATGCTTAAAGTTGGAGAAAGATGGTAAAACTCATGATTAGCATATGGCATGATGTAATGCATGAGTACATATACTTCATGCAACTTTAGTGTGTGTTTTCCTATTCTGTAGTTAGTAGCTGATATTTGTATTGTGCTCAATTATATTTGAATTTATATTGAAAAATCTTAAATAAAAATTATGATGTGACTTCAAATACAAATTCTTTAGAAATAAGGATGAAAATATTTACCATTTTATCGCAATTCTTATTTGTCCTGAAAGTTTAGCTATCACAATTTTCTTATTCTTTATATACGCATTTGACATAAATTTCAAATAGTTCTTTCACTTTATTTGAAATTTACATACTTGAAATTGAAGAGTGTTTCATAATTTTTTTTGCAAGGAAAATATTTGGAATAATATTTATGTTGCAAACACTACTTAAATACAATCTCTAAAATGAAAAATGAATTGACAAAAAACAATTTCAAATACAATCTCTAAAATGAAAAATGAATTGACAAAAAATAATTTTGTGAGTTGTGTTCCAAATTTAGAATATAACTTCAAATTGAATTTAAATTTTTCATGATGTAACACTGATTTCCAAATAAAATAAAATATCATTCCAAAAAAGAAAATATTTTTTTTGCCAAACGGGTCATTTTCGGCAGAAAGTTGAAAGATTAAGTACTAATTTATTCTTAGCAATATGCTACTTGATTATAGTACTAATTAAAGTATTTTACTTTTATAATTTAAAACAAAAAAGGCAATTATTTGGAATTTTGCACCCTCCCTAACTATATAATATTAATTAAGTTATTAACCCATTAATCATATAATATTTCCTTGTATTTGAAGGTTCCACGTAAAAGCTACACCTCGGTATGTAGATAAGAATGCAGGTAAAGTACTTATTTAGATTAATTAATTAATTAATTAATTAATGGTACTTTAAATTGTACACACCTGGATTCTTTGTGTTTATAATTATACTTTCAGAAAGATATACTAATTAACAACTAATATATTTTTGTTGTCACCATTGATACAATCCAGGAAAAACTTTATAAAATTATCAAGTTCACTAAATGATTTAATTTCCAAGGTCATTACACAATTGATCTTTCTTTATTCTTTCTAATCAATTTTTAAAAAAAATTAGCAACTTTTTACAATAGGAAATTTTGATTTAGATTGACAAGATTCTGTCCAGTATATATTTTTTTTATGTGATAGCAAGTCATGAATTGTCATTTAGTGATTAAAATGTTTGTCAATTATATATCATAAAAAAAAAATTGTAACTACTACTTCGTATCTAAATATGTTTTACACCAATTATGTATGTATCAAAGTAATTAAATCCCACAATTGTTTGTTCTGAATTATAATAATTCATCTCAACGTCATCATTATTTAAGTAATCCTACGTATTAAGGCCTTCTTAAAGAGGCATGATTATATTATAAACTAATCTCTCTCTTTCTCTTTAATCTACCCTAATTTCATTATTTTGCAAATTCTAAGTCTCATCATTGCAAAAAATAAATATTTCCAGAATAATTCAGCGCCGAAAAGTCATTATATTTACTAATGTCAATTATATTAGGTATTTCAATCAGTTATGAGCACTAATATAATATAATATTTCAATCATTTGGGGAATAATAAGAAAAACCGTTTAGTTTATGTATAATGTATCTAAGCAATAGACCTCCACGTAATCAGTCTTGTGGCGACTAAAGTCTGTGGTGATTAAATAAGTTGTAACAAAAATTAAATATAAATCATATTTCTTGTAACATCATTATAATTAAGTTGCTTTCGACATAGAAGTTACATTTAAAATACACTCTTTTTTATTTATATATATAGGACGTGATATGCTATTTTTTTCGTTCACTTCAAAATTAATGTTATTTTTTTGCCTAGCAGATAAAGCAATTTGTGATGACGATATGAGTCGTCACAAAAATTTATATTTTTTAGTTAATATATACATATGACATAATTCAACTCAATAGCAATATAAATAACAAAAAATTATTGTGTATATAAGCTAATATGAAATTGTGTTTGAAGGATTCAAATTATTGAAATATCAAATAGGTAGAGATAATAGACATATTTTTATATTTGTGTTATTTAATCACTATAATTGGGTGGTGGGAATTGAAAGAGAGTGATGAAGGAATATTAAGATTCACTTCATTAAAGGGAAATGGATCACATGGCACCATGATAATTGAGAACCTTTTCAAGAATAAGGGAAAATTGATAATAAAAATCCAATTGATAATAAACAATCTTTTTAAAAAATAAACTTGTCACGAAAGCGATAAATATTTAGTTATCTTTAGTTGAAGGTTCTATTTTCAAGTTCATTTCATTGTATGGATATTTTTTATTAAAAAGTATTTTATTTTTAAAATATTATAATAATAAATTTAAATTTAATTAAAGCTTAATATAAATAATGGACATCGAATGAAATATTTCATTTATTTTTTAAAGGAAGAAAATCTAGATGGACGCATTATAAGTTTGAAAGATTTAGAGAATCCACATTTATTGAAACGTTTATTTTGGCATGATCTAGTGTGACTCACTAAATCCTTCATCAATGATTTTATTATTATTATATGATGGAATATTTGCTTGCATGTGTTTAGATTTTTGAGGATATGACTTATGAATTGGATAAACAAATTTCTCAATAACAACAATTAATCAGAAATTGTAGGCAGATTATCAATAATTAATCAAAATATTTTGGCAGTTTTTCTATTAAAAAAATCATACTAACTTATTTTCAGGAAAATGTTTACTAAATATAATTATAAGTTCAGATAATTTCTGTAGTTATTGTGTCAACAATAAGTTGGTGGATGTTTTATATCACTAAAATAAATTGAATAAGCGATGGAGGACTACTTCTGCCTCTAAAAAGAAAAAAATCACCCCTAATTATAATTACTTGTCCCTAATTATAATTTGTCCATTTTAAAATTGTGACACATATTAAGAAAATAATAATTGACATAATAAGTTTATTATTTTACCCTTTTGAATATGAAGGATGAACTAAAAATTTAAGATTATCAAAAAGTTTTATCTTTTCTCAGAATTAATTAATTGAGGGTATAATAGTTAAAAGAATTACCATTTTTTGATTCGTAAAAATTAACAAGTACAAAGAGCCAAATTAAAAAAAAAGTTTGGACAAATAATTAAGAACCGAAGGAGTATGAACTATTTAGCAATAAATTTTATAGTTAGTTTCTTGTTTTTTAGTGATATATAAATGTATTTTCGTGCACTAAGATAAGATAATGATGACATTTTTGAAGAATAGAGTTGTTTGGTGAATCACATGGTAGAGAACGTGAATTAATCCATAAATTAATGATTACTAATATTAGAGGTGGGTAAATTAATTAATCAGTGGCAGTACTAATACAAATTAAGTAGGTCAACAATAAAATTAATGGAGGGGAATAGCATTAATTCATAGAAGTTGAATGTTGGAAGGGCTCCTTTAATTTCATTCATTCATTTACTATAGATTAAGAATTTAACTTACATTTATCAATAGTGTAACAAATAATTATTGTGTTATATAGTTAAATACATACCATTTTTCGAAGCAATATTGCATCATGGCAGAACACTAGCCATAAATATAGTGCTAGTGTTCATTAAACTACTTATTAATCAATGTTAAAGTATTATTTAACGTATAATTAGGTGATCGATAAAACCAACTAACTCATTAATTAACTAATTAACCATGCCTTCTCTTTAACCTAGGTGCCACCCCTTTATCGACTAATTAGAAGTTTGTCGAAGACTAAAATATTGGTAGAAAGTAACAAAATATCAAAATCCCTTATATATCATTTGTTCAATAATTCAATTGATTTTTACTATTTTATATTGAGTTTGAATTAGATTTTTTTTTCAATATTCTCCCCTAAAAACACAAGCATGCATGTTTCAGTTACTCGTTTCAAGTGAAGTTAACGAAAATAGTTATGGTAAGTTTTGTTTGATGTAAAATTACACTATATATACTGTTCAATTAAAATTATTTTTAATGTATTATCACAATGTAGACGATGGAAGGTAAAATCCAAAAGTAAAAGAGTTGAAACCAACAAAATCAACATTGATTATTTTTATTGGTCTACCTCGAAAAAGTATTGAAAACCTTCTCAAATTTAATTTTTTATAAGAGTTTTATGCTTATACAAGAATTTAAGAGCACTTACTGTGTCATTTGGCAAATCTTGAATGTACAATGTGTCAGAAGTGTATCTGAATTTAGTTAGAAAAACATAACGGTGTCATAAATGCTATTATGGGATTACAAAGAATAATATATAGTTTTTTAAAAATGTTTTAGGAATTATTATTTTATTAAAAAGGGGAAGTATTTGAAAACATTAGTAAATTTAACGTAAATTATTAATCTCTGAACTTTTTTTAAAAAATAAATAAATAAATTAGATTATATTTCAATTTAATTGTTTTATCGCATGTCGTTAGTTTTTCTCTTACAACTGATAAAATATTTTGTTTAAATTGTGTTATGGCATTTATATTTTTGAATATCAACTCTTTGTCAAATAATCAGTCCATTTTGTTCCTGCGAAATGTACTTTTTAAAAATAATATATATATATATAAATATATATTCTATAATAATATTAATTTAAAATATATATTTATTATTTTATATATTCTCAAGAGATAATAATTGAAAATATTTATTTCTTCCACAAACACAAAATCCCAAATTGTTAGGTTCATGCTAGTGATTTACCAAGCAAGTATAAATTCTCATAGAGAGAATTAATTGTGTTTAATTTATATCAAGTCAGTTTACTTGCTAACCACATGGCATGCAGTGGCCGGTCACAACGTTACGCTGCTCATATAATTAATTACTTTACTTTTAAGTATAATATAATCACTCATGTTCTTTATTTGATTAGGAAGTATGATTAATTAGTATTTTCACCGTCCATAAGTTTTCTTTATTCAATACAATTATTCTAACTTATAACTCGACATAGTCCCATCCACCAAGTAAATATGACAAATCCGTAGTAAAAAATTAGGGGTTTATTTATAAAACAAATTAAAAATTTTATAGTCCATCTCCACTTCCTAATATGCACGTAAATCAAGCATATGCATATATTTAGCTTAATATCAATTAGCTCAATCAATAATCATCAGAGGTATTTAAAATATTTATTTTATTTAAATTAAAGTGTTTGAACGTAAATTTTGTTAAAGTAAAAAAAATAAAAAAAATATTCATATAAGTATGAGTGTTCAATTGACTAATTGGTTACTACTTAAAAGGGGAAAGTTGTTCCCTTCTCTAAGAATTTGTACTAAACTTAAGAGAAACTATAATTTAAGCATAAGTAAGATAGTAATTAAATAGATAATTAAACCGACTACAAAGATCTTCTTAGGTTCCAAAATCTCCATTTGATTTGACCAACTTTTTTTTCAAGACAAGAGATTCCAACAAGTAGTTTTTAATTTTGGGTTGATCCCATTATAGAGGATAAGAAGCAAGATTTTTATTTATATAATAACATACTAACTACCTCATAATCATAATAAAATAAAATATGTTTTTTAAAAAACTACCTCATGCATTATATTCCACAATAAGTGGATTCAAAGTAGTTAAAAACAGTCAAACCTTCATCAATTAGCAACCCTAATTTGTGTTTTTTTTGCTTGTTATTAAAATGTATAAATTTATTTTGGATTGTAATTAAAAATTTTGCTTCGTCTTCATAGTAGTTAATATATTTAGCACTTTTAAGTGTAACAAATATTTAATTGTACTTTATTTTTCAGATAGCTAATTCAACATAGACTTGCAAGAAGATCTAAATATGTAATTATTATTTTTTTAACACAATTAAAAAAAAAAAAATTGGAACATGAAGGGGAGTGTATGAGAAAAGATTACATTGAGAAAGAATAATTAATAAAAATAGAAATAAATATAAAATACCACATGAGACCACATGGAGATAATTTTAGAAACAACACAGAATATTTAGACTTCACTTAGACCAATATATTTGCATGAAATTAGTCAAAGTAATAATATGGTTTTTGATAAACCAGGTAACATGTTATAGGAAAGATATAATGATCTTATATGAATTAATCATATAATTATTAATTAATCTATAAGTAGTTTCTACTCTATTCAAACTTGTAAATCATGTTCTCTTGACCAACCTCTCCTTTTTTATTTTTATTTTATTATTATTATAAAAGAAATCAATCATCATGGAATAATAGGGAACTTGTATAATTATCTACTTATATTCTCCTTCTATAGTTAATTAAGTTGTTAATCAAAAGATTATTATATTAATTTGTTCATCCTGATTTTGACCAAAAAGTGTTGTTTGGACTGTTGCACCGAATAGGATGCTTATATATATTTCTAATTAGTACTATTAATTATGTGTTACTGGGACTAATTAATTTATATTTCAATTTTTTGGAGTTGTTGGCACTTAGCAACCACACAAACTCATAATTAAGCACATATATTAAACAGAAAAGAAGAATTCTATAATTAAAAAAAATGGATCTCATCATAATTAATTTATGATTAGTTGTGTATTTTGAAATCAATTTCTGAACAACTAACCTAACTAACAAATAAATACACACCTGTATTAAACAAAATTTCGGAAAATTTGACTATTTATTATAATTTATGATCAATTCTTTTACGATATAGTCTTTCTTAATATCAAATAAGAAATCATAGTGACTCACCACAATTTACGGGATTACAAAAAAAACAAAAAAACTTTTACATAATTATTTTTAACAAGGCAAACTTTAAACCGCAATACTTTAAAATCATATTTGTGCAAATCACCCTATCTACAATGTGCAATGGTCCATCTCGAAGATTTTAGAGAGAAAAAACACGGTTTATATGGTTATACACGAGTGTAATAATTTTGTATTTATGTGATGATCATGATAGGTCGATTTTATTCATTTTCTTCAACAATTTAGATTTATTAAGCGATTAAAATAAAATTGTCTTTTTTATAAAAGTCTTACTGTCATTTTCATCCCTCATCCATCAACCAATAGTCTCATACTCTCATAGACACACAATATTGTTGTATATAAATTGTGAAAAAAATATTATATAATTATCATATTTATATATGAATATTAGCTAATGATTGTAATTATTTTATTTACGGTAAGCCGAAATTTTATTTATAATATATTTGGATTCATAGACTATAAATTCTCAAGAAGCCCATTTTAACAGTTTAACACCCCAAGCCCATCCTACAGTATCCAAATTATATTCCAAGCCCATTTAGGTTTGTTCTTCATATCTCGCTTATTTACCCGTTTAAGTTTTGTGCATCAATAATTTTCACATTATCAAATGTTACGTTTTTAACCTGAAAAATGAAGTAGATAGTTATTTATGCTCGTAATATTAAAACGTGTTATATTGTCTACGCTCCATTTTATCATCAATTCTGAAAGGGATGGTACTATTAGATTGGAAAAAGATCCAATGTGTGAACATTGACTCAATATTATACGTGTGAATAATTTACTGTCACATATCATAAAGAAGAAATTTAGGGTGTGAATTCATAAGTTGAGTGAATAGAGTAGGGGACCTTTTTTGCAAATGAAAAGGCAGGACCAGTTAACAGGTGAAATTCACAAGCCTAGCCTATTTCTTACTCATGAACAAATGGTCCCTCGATTTATCCAATTGGGATATATATATATACACATATATACAAAATTATAATTGGATTCATTTATGGATTGAGACTAATTTGTTCAAGCAAATTGCAAAAAAAGAGAAACTGACTTAGAGATTTTCAACATGAACTTATTGTCGACTTAAAAGTTCAAACTTGTAAGCAGAAACATTCTTAACGTAGTTGTAGAACTTTAGTATGGAGAATTATAATCCGATCCATTTGTGGATTCAGACTAATTTGTTATAGTAATTGCAATTTTCTTTCTTTGACTAGAGTTTGTCAACATGAGTTTATTGCCGACTTGAAAAGTTCAAACTCGTAGGGACAAAATGTATTGTAACATAATTATTGAATTTCAGTATAGATTGTTGAAAGGAAAAATTATATAAATTAATACATTTTAAAAAATAATTACTGATTTTAGCGATACTTTTTGTTTATTACCATTTATAGCAATGCTTTGTTAAATCTATAATATGTATTAAAAGTGAATTATGTATGCAATATATATGAATTATAATTGTTTTTTGAAATATATCATGTTTGTTTGGTAAAAAATTGTCACATTGTATTATAAGTGTATTAAAATGTGTGATAAATGTATTATTCATCATTAAAATTTGTATTATATGTGAATAATAAATTGTTCTTTGTAATATGTATTAAACTTGTATTATAAATGAATTAAAAGTAATCAAGTGAGGTAAAAATATTATTGCTATAAATGATAAATATTTTTTTATTATAGTATATTTATGTAAGTTCCCTTGTTGAAATTTCACCTTTAAGAGTTTTAAACTCAGCATGTGTGTTGAAGTTGCATTTGTACTGGATTCTCAAAATTTAAAATAATGTACGAAATTTTACTTGTAGAGAAAATGAAGTTCATTAATCATTTATGAAGTTCTTCCAATTTTTGGATACGAATATTTTCTTTGTTTTAAAAAAAATTGAATCATGAAAGTTGCTTCAAGTGTAACTCTCTAGTGCATTTAGACATGCAAAATCCAAACCTTTTGAAAACAAAATAAAAGATTGAAATAAATATAATTTGTTTGAATGTCTAAATTCAAACAAATTCACATAAAGTACTTCCTTAATTTTGTTCACCTTTACTTGATCCACCATATTGAAAATATATTTTCACTTTAGCTTATCGAGAGAAAATCCCCCCCCCCCC
>NC_028642.1:60046195-60069765 GCF_001406875.1 Solanum pennellii
CCCCCCCCCCCCCAATATTTTTACAATCATCATTAATTACTTATTCTTCAAATCATTTTATAAGACCTAAAACTAAATATCAATTACGTATATTATGGTAAAATACTCTAATCATTATTTTCTAAGGGACGCACAAAGTTCAAATTTTATTGGTAATATTTGATGAACAACCTTCTTATATAGCAAACACAAAAATCATATTTGTATGTCATAAATATAGTTTGCATAATTGCACTCCATAGCAAACATAAATATGTATATTTTGCATACATATACAAAAGAAAGCAGTTGTATAATCCGTTTTGGTATATAGATACAAAAGATCAACTGCATAATCTGTTTTGTATAAAGCGAGAAAGACAAGAGAAAATTTGGTAGGGGAAGATCGTGTTTGTATAATCATAAGTGTATAGGACGAAAATATTTGTGTTTGTATATACAATCTTCTCTCGATTTATACAAACACAGTGTGTACATTTGTGTTTGTATAAAGTGAGAGAGGCTAGTTAGTGAGCGAGATCTAGGAGAGTGGCGAGCGAGATCTGGAGAGGGGAACAAAACTATATGTATATATACAATTTTCTCTCGCTTTGTACAAACACAAACACATTTTATACATTTGTGTTTTTGTATAAAGTGAGAGAGGTGAGTGAGCGAGCCAAATCTGAGGGAGTGACGAGCGAGATCTGGGAGAGGGAAACAAAAATATATTTATATATACAATTTTGTATCACTTTATACAAACACAAACGTATTTTATACATTTGCATTTGTATAAAATGCGAGAGAGAAAACGAGAGCGGCGAACAAGATTCACCAAGAGAGAGGGGGAATAATAACAGTTTGTTATGGAATAAAATTAAATAAATTACATTATAACATTTAATTTAAATTAATAATTTGCTATTATATACAATTTTTCTATATTTAATTGGCTGGTGTGATATCTATATCGGCTGGCCCAAATCATTGAGACGGCAAGTTATAGCATTCATTGACATTGTCATGTGAGGAGTTGGGCTTGTTCTTCTCTATCTTGGCCCATTTTCATTTCATTGCCAATTCTATTATCGTAACTCGTAAGCATAAATTACAGAATCTTCTGGATATGATATTGAGTTTTAAAAGTCCGAATAGAAAATGGAGGTTGTGTTTTTTCCGAAGGTTGAACTTTTTTTAAAGTGTTATTACATTTTTGAAAGGTTGTTTATTTTTTAAAGAGTTGTGACTAATCTGATAAGGCACATTTAACATATTTTCATACAATTATTTTTCTGTATTGAGTTCTTTCCTTTTTCTGCATACATTTTGTTATAAACAAAAATTGATTGATCGTGTCTGAGTGTGTGATTTCATTGCTAACTTTTTTAGTTCGTTGAAATTATCGAAGTTTGAGGTATCACTACTTCTTTATAGTTAATTCGTTTTATCTTGAGAGAAATTAATTTACAATCTCATATTTGAGGATTGAATTTCTTAAGAATACACAATGAATTATGTGGACTCAAATTTTTTTTTTCTTTTTTTTTCTTTTATTTTTTATAATCTGCTAATTTGAATATAGAAGATAACACATAAAATATATGGCGCAATGAATTAGTTATTAATTATTTTGGAGGAAATGTGAATAGTAGTTGAAAAATAAGAAAGAAAATGTGAAATGCGTTATATAATTAATTATTATATTTTTAAGTGCAAAAAGTTTATCACTTTTGATATTTAACAAAATATTTATCCAACTCTATCTATTAAAATTTCTGAAAACTACTAAAAAAAGATTAAACTATAACACCAAGAAAGTTATATTCAATTTTAAACTATGCAACACAAAAAATTATACTAGACGCTCAAATAATATTTAAAAAATTAACAAAAATTACATCTCAAAAAACTACATCAAAACTTTATAAATAAATTAGAAACAATAGAAACTATAAAAAATAAATCATTACTAAATACAGGAAAAATATAATAGACAAAATTGAAAGTCATTATTAAATAGTCAATAATTTTTTAAATTTTATTTTTTCGTAAATCATCAAATTAATATTCAGTTATTTTCAATCAAAAAATATATGTTGTTCTTCAATCTTAAAACATACTTAAAACAATTACATCAATCAAACCGAAACACTATTTTTTAAACATCATAAAATTTGTTATCTTTTTCTTGATTTTGCCCCATTATCAAGAAACTTCCATAGATTGTATCCCATATTCTTTGAACCTTTGGAATTGCTTTAACTGTGATGTTTCATTTTTTTCGACAACTATTTTATTATTGACTAAAAATATTGTTTTGATTATATTTGATCCTATCTCAAATAGAAACAACCATTTTCATCATCTCCTCACCAGATAATACAACATAGGTTAATACAATATTAATATCCAATTTATCTCAATTTATGTAATATATATATGTTCTATTTGTCTCAATTAAAATATCACTTTTCTATAATTAAAAATAACTTAAATAATAATTTTATTTAATCTCACAAAATACAGAAATCTATTTAAATCTTTTACAAAAATAATTCATAAAGCAAACATTATCCAAATAAGATGCAAATAGCAAAATCCCAAACACAAGCAAGCACCCCAAAAACGATTGACTTGTTTTATTGAGGAAACAAAGCATTAATAAGTAGCCATATTTGACGGAAATCTTAACACCTTGCACATTATTATATTTTGGCTTACCATTAATTATTTAAATATTTCTTGATAACTGTTTCACTTTTTTTTTTGAGTAATATAATATTGGGTAAAAATATAAAGAATGGTACAAAACAATTATGAGGCATATTTTCTTCAAAATTTCAACTGTTCAGTACACATTTATAAACGTGGAAACACGACTGCACTAAATGGTAATCGTAATATAACAAAATTAAGAAGTGTTTTAAATTATGTATTAAAAAAAGAGTTAAAAGAATTATAATAAAACTTCTAACTTTTTAATTCTTTTTATAAGTCATAAACTAGGAATCTGTTGAAACATGCTCTAATAAGTTTTGTGAAGTACTTGTGCCCTTTCTATAAGCAAAATAATATTAATAATAATACAACATACAAGTATATCCTATGATTTAATTTGTTCTCAATTGTTTTATTCCCTCGTAAATATTTCATTTCGGACTGTTTTTTTTTTTTTATTGAAAGAGTAGGTATGTGAATAACTAGTTAAAGAGTTCATATCGTTATCTATTGTCAGAGTTTTTAAATTTAAATTTAATTTAAATTATAAAATTATTTTTAAACAAGTGTGTTTTAATTTTTGGTGCAAAATCTTTTTGTATAATTTTGAATTTAATTGATTTTCAATATAAAAAATATTTTAAATATTGGATGAACTCAAAAGAAATAACAATCAAAAATATATTTTAAATATCATTTTTTACGAACATTATATTTGAACTATTAAGCATTTGCAATTTTTCATCTGAATTATCATCAATAATTTATCAAAATATGCTTTGAAGCTTATTAGACTAGGTGCTTAAGTTATTAATAGTTCAAGTAAAAAATAATGACTTTGATGAAAAAAATGAAAAAACACAAACATTTCATAGTTTAATAGATACTCTCAAAAAATAATATTTTAGTTGTGTTTTTACGTTTATCTCCAAAAAAAAAAATACAAAATTTTACCATGGTAAAATTAGTGGTCAGGAATTAGCAAAATAGTTCCCCCGAATAATAACGGTGATCTTCAAAATGAGAAAAACAATGCTCATTCTGCATGCTCCACCCCCTCTACCGCTATTCTCGGCAACTTGCCTCTCATCTCTCCTTTCTACTCCGGCGCCGGCAGCAACCGTTCTCCTCCCCACACCGGCACGACGCATATAAATCCGGTGACTTTGAGAAACCACATCATACAAACGCAAGAACCAACCACGATTAAATTAGTTTCTTCTTTACGGGTAATTAATAATCACATTTTTTTCTCTTTCTTTTCCGACATGTTTTCCGGAACCCGAGATTATTGCACTAATTTATTATGATTCAGCCCTCTCAGCGTACTTTGCATTCTCTAATCTTTTTCATTTTCGCCGTTTCGTTTTCTTTTCCTACATTGTATCTGATTTGGGTGTTTTTTCAGATTCTCTATTCGGTTAAGTGGCTGTTGTTTTATGAGAAAACAAAAAAGAATTATTTTTGCTGCAGCAATTTGGAGTATAAATTACATGTATATGCGATTCTGAATTTTTCTACTTATTTCCCCTATTATGTATCACAGGGTGCTTCGTAGTTTGCTTAAAGTGGGAAGAACTAGTTTTTTAGTCATATTGTAATGTTCATCAGTGAGTAAAGATTCAAAATTTCTTCAAATTGAGGCAATATATTGTTTGAGTGTATTTTCAAGTATGCATTGGAAATGTTGTGACAGAAGAAGGGTATCATCATGCTCTTGAATAACAAACAGAAGTAATGAGTTTTGAAGAAAAAAAAGGAGATGTAAATTGAAAAATTGTTGTATTGTTATTAAGGAATATGAAAGAAGGCAACGGGCAAGAGGAATTGCCATCATCACCATACAGGGTATTACAGCAAATATCCGAGGAAGCAGTAAGAGTGGCTGGTGAGGCACTGCAAAATGTTTACTCTAGTAGCAGTTCAAAATTTTCCACAACTGGGGTTGGGCATAGAAGAAGTCGTAGTGAAACAGTGACTTCTTCTGTTCAAAGAAGTGGCAGTAACTTCACGAAATGGAAGTCTCAAATGCAAAAGACTTTGCGAAATTGGGGTTCTACTTCACAGGAAGACAGCTCGTTTTTATCCTTTAATCCTGAGGTTTTGGCTAACCAAAAGAGACAGTGGTATCAGCTTCATTCCAAAACCTCGGTATGCTTCCTTCATTTTGGAATCTGAACTGCTTGTAGTTTTGTGTATGGCATTTTTTGAAAAGAATATTCTGAAATGAATCATATATCCTGCTTTTTTCTTGCCTGTGATTTAGCTTTCCAGACATTTTGTTTTTTACCCTTATCTTCTTTTAGAAGTAAGTTGCTTTTTAAAACTCTTTGAGGCAACATGGAGAATAATTTGTTGAATTTTCACATATACAGTTCTATGTTCCTTTTTCCCTTCAGTTCCTTTTTTTTGGTCATCAAATTCATAATTTTCATAATTATAACATGAATTGAGTATGTTTATACTCGCATATTTGAGAATCTGTTTGTTAGTTTAGGGTGGAAAATCATGAGAGGGTAATACATAAATTACTCTTGCTTTGATATGTAGTTTTTAACATAGGGACAGGCTCCTGTGACACCCCGATGTCCTATCATACAAATTAGAATGATTAAGAGAGAAGAGGTAAAGACTAAAATCATGTTGAATTTTTTAAACACGATAATGAAAAAATTAGACAAGAGATATGAGATAAAGAAGAGATGCACCATTTTGATAAATCAACTCAAATCACGAGGATAACTTCACTAAATTTCCATATATTTTGATACAAAAATATGAAGTACATATGACCAGCTTATATGTCCTGCACATATTACTTATGGTCATTCCCCTCTAGGGAGTAGTAATAGTTGGATTGAAACTAGCCTTCAGCTCTGACATATTAGATTGCTCATGAAATTCGTAGAATCATATTTTACAAACACACAAAAATTCTGTGCAGGATTATAAGAAATATAAGGAGCTCGACTCGATTTTTGAGCACTTTGTTATCATCGGTCTTCATCCAGATGCTAATCTTGAGGATGTCGAGGATGCATTTGCCAGGAGAAAGAAATGGGAAGTACAGTTAGAAACATCTGACATGGTGGATTTCAGAATGCTTTCAAATTGTGGCCCTTCAGTTCCATCTCTAGAACCTCAGGTTTGTCTACTTGCATAATTTTGCATATTTATGGTTTAGAAGTCAAATTCTGCTTATTAAACATGGGGCAGTTATGTGACAAGGGATAGCATAGCGGTAAGGACCCTCAAGCTTCAACCTTAAGGCTGTGGATCAAGTCATCATGGGAATAAAGTAGTAACTTTTGAGTTTTCTTGGGGGTGGGTGGTGTGGCGCTACTAGTATCCTGAAAGATGCTCGAATGATTAATATGTTCGGAAAAAAGATAGCTTACTCATAATTAATAAAATAATTCAAATCCAACTTTGTTTCACATCCCAAATTGATTCAGTTTTAGAAATCGGTGCAGTCCTTCAGCTTGTTAATCATATAATTTTTTTTTTTGAATACATGGATTTTTCTCTCAAAACATGGTCAAACCTATTTTGTGGTACACATTTATTTTAGATATGATTTCAGATTGCTACCAAGCAAAAATGTTCATGGTTGTTGATTCCCCCTTTTCAAGCTTGTATTTGTGAGTTGCAATTCATAATTTATATTACTATAAGTTGGTATTTTGCTCAATAGGTTTCCATAGTTTTACGTCATGGGCTTGGGCATTGACATTCCAGTTATACTTTTTATTTCCTCAAATATTATATTGAAGATCAGATTTTTATTTTCTCTTTAAGTTGGCAAGATGCATTTTTCCTTTCATTGCTATTAGGTTAACAGTTGATGCTGTTATTCTGGTAAAAGTGGCACACTTTTCTTATGTGATTGACGCTACGTTTTGTTTCCAAGTGCACTGTCTTCTTATTTTCTTCTTAATTCAGTGTCCATTGTATTTTCTTATTATTATACTTTTCTTCCTCTTAGCTGTGGAATGTAAGTCTAAGTAATCCTCAAGATGTTGTGTGTTATTGATCAAGAAGAGTATCATCATGATGTATGATGGATGAAATTTATTGGTCGTACATTCTCACTGTGTATATATATGTAAATTATCCATTTTTGCTTCAATAATTTACTCATATCTAAATTATATGGTATCCCCCTTTTACTTTCCTCTCTCTCCCAGGTTCTATTTAAGTATCCTCCTGGAAAGAAGCTCGCTATGCGTTTGAAGGATTTGGCAGCATTTTGCTTTCCTGGAGGTGTCAAGGTGTAACTTAAGGCATTCTACTTCTCAACATTATTCCTTATAGTCGAATTAGTTATCTATCTCGCATGCCTGTTCTCTTGTTTATTTGTATCAAATGTATCAGTCAGTAATATTGTGACAGACAGTTGCAAATAGAAAACGTCTTGAGCTAGCGTGAAAACTAACTATAAGCATGCAGGGAACTTAGCATTACATCAATAAAATTGTTTTCCCAAAAAGGGTCATAACCAATTTAAAGCCTCCTATCTAGACTTTTAATCTCGATGATGCCCTTTGGGGTTGTAAATCCCACCCCATCAGCTTTTGCTTGATGGGTTTTCTGGTTTGAATACACAGTCTCTATTATTAAAAAAAAGGAAAGGTATATGTACAAGGAAGGAGATTCCTATATTTGGAGATTAGAAGATAAAATGAAGTCTGAGGGTACCTATCTGCTGACTTTGTGTTACAAATTCTAGTGGAAGTATATTGAGTACAGGGCTAAGTTGTTATTTTAGAGTAATGATCTGTATGGTGACAATTCAGCGTTTACTTCACCTATATTTGTATGAGATTTACATTGTTTAGGTTCCAGAAAAAAGAGTTCTCTCTCATCACGTGTTTTCTTTGTAATACAGGCACATGTGATGGAAAGGACACCGTCATTTAGTGAATTAAATGAACTGGTCTACGGGCAGGTCCAGTCCAACAATATTTTAGGATCCTTTCTGAAATTATAATGCTTTTTGCTCCATTTTATTTAATTAAGGAGTAAACATGAGTTCTGTTCGTAGAAATAACTTATTTTTCCTTTATCTCAGGAGCATTTAGGCAGAGATGACTCGTCGTTCGTATTTTCTCTTAAGGTAAGCTCAAATAATTTTCTAAATACATGACCTTTGGATAAACACCTAATTGATTCAGAACTCTGGTGTTGTGCTCTTCGGTGCTTTATAAGTACATTAATTCTTCATTTTTTTTCCTAATGACAGCAATTTTATTCATTTGGTAGTCTTTATTGAGTACTGGACATATATTTTCTTCTGTGCTGTACAATTTTCCCGTAGATCATTGTGGAACTTCTACTTTTGGGGTTTTCAATTAATGAGACATAATTTTCCCCCCCTTCGCATGTGATTAAACTCTACCCTCCTAACAGAGCTCTTCAATTCACTTGCTCCCTGAAATCCACTATTATTATTTTTATCTCCTCCTCCCCCTCAATGACTACCCACCCATTTCCAATGGCTCTATGAAAGTTTCTCCACTAAGCCACTGTTATCAGATAAAAGAATGAAGATTTCAAGAAGAAGAAAAGACGTCTTTGTATTTCTTGATGATTTTGCATCCGATGAGAATGAGTACTTACAATAAGTCATATGTCTAAATAAGGGAAGAAAACATTACATAATCAATTACAATCGATATATATTAATCTACTCCTACAATTAAGCTAGGGAATACAATCTGTTAATACTCTCCCCCTCAAGTTGGTGCAAAGATGTCCCAACATGCCAAACTTTCAAACTAGTGTTTGGGAAGTTCATTTGTTGAGACCTTTGCTAAACACATCAGCTAATTGCTTTTCTGATGATACATGGAACAAACTTAAGATACCACCCATAACTTTTTCTTTGATGAAGTGTCGATCAAATCCAATATGCTTTGTTTGGTCATGCTGGACTGGAATGAGTTATACTGATTGACTACTCTAAGTGAAGGGCACGTGACCTGTTTCCTCTACTGTTTGTATTTATTGCTCATCTTGTTTTCTTGAAGATGATTTTCTCAATTTGCTATATGTGGTCAACCTTAGGTTTTTTGCTAGCTTTTGATTTTTGCCTTTATTTCCCTTGTGTTTTATGTTCGGTTGTCTATCTGCCTGTGAGTTCAAATTAGTTCCTGTAAAATGTTGAAGTTACAGTATATCCTTTTCATCAGGTGGCAGACAATGCTACCCTTTATGGTGTATGTTTACATGTACCAGAAATTGTTCAGAGACCACCAGCTATCTATGTTTCTTCATCACCCCCTTCCCAGTCATCAATTGGTCGCAGTCGGTTTTTGGTTTCTGCACCTCGCTGTTATTGTCTTTTGACTAGATTTCCTTTATTTGAATTGCACTACGAGATGCTGAACAGGTTAGCGCTGAATTTCTTTTCATCAGCTGTTCACTGGTATGGATAAAGATGAATATTGAATATTCTATGCCATTGACTATATTATATTCATTTGAATGCAGCGTAATTGCACAAGAGCGCCTGAATAGGATAACACATTTTGTTAGTGAAATAAATCTCACTGATTTTATCCCCTCTGCATCGAAAATGAATGATGCATCAAATGCAAGCGTTAATTCCTCTTATAGGGATGATGAAGCAGATTGGACATCTTCTGCAATACCAGTTGACAGTGCAATTGCTCTTACTGCTGCTGCGGCTGGGATAATCTCAGACGATGAGGTTCCCTCATCATCATCAAAGTGGGAAGTTTCTTCACCTGTAAGTGTCACTGCCAGTGAGGCATCAGATCATAGTCAAACAAGAGGATTTGGTAAGGATGGGGGAAGGAACATCCTTTACGTTGATGATTGTGGCTCTGAAGCTTCAGAAATTCGATCTGATACCACTGAAAGGGTTTATGGAATTCAAGAAAATTACCGAACCCCTGAGAGTGGGCCTTTTGTCTTCTCAAAAGTCCATTCATTGGAGCGTCTTGGAAGCTTTGAATCCTTATTTAGGTGGTCAAACTTTTAATATTCTTTCTTCTATTACAAGGATAGTCGAGTTGACTAAGAGCTTGTTTGGATTGGCTTATTTTAGATGCTTTTAAGCACTTTTGTAGTGTTTGGGTAAAAAAAAAAGTGCTTTTAAGTCAAAATAACAAAAATAAGCCCTAATTTATGGCTTGTTGGTTATAAACCATAAGCTATGAGCCCATCCGAACCGGACCTAAATTTCTGGTATTAGGTGCTCCTTATTTCTTTCCTGAATAGTCGTATCTTTTATTTTTTTTCTCTTTTCTTGTTGAATGGAGCATTATTGTATTCTTCTTGTTTCATCTTTGTATGTTATCAGCATATATGAACCATAAATAAACATTTCTCCTCATATTGTACCACTCAATTTAAATTAGTCAATAAGCTGTTTTCTTTTGGCAGTTCAGCAAGAAGTATGGCATCCGAGGAGGAAGATGATGACTTATTTTTCAGCAATGACAAGGATGCTGGGTGTGAGATGATACTGGAGTGGGCTAGAGTCTGTAGTCTTCTTTTCCACCCACAGATATTCATGTTAGTGTTTTACTCACCTATGAGTTCCCACCTCCTCTAATTACTTAATTGGTCTCTTTTGTAGGAGAATAAGAATGATTTGCTGCAAATAGTTTGTAGTTATCATTCCTTGTCTCTTCCACCACGAGGAAGTAAGATCACTTTTCAGCCACTTGAACATCTGCCGGCTATTCAATACGAGAGAATTTCAGTTTGTGAACTCGGAATTTGTGAGAAACATCTGGGTACAAGTATGAATGATTCAGATGATATTGCAAAGGTTAGATCATTTTCTTATTCGTTTCTTGGAATTGAAATTTCTTTCTTTCTAAATGATGGCAGTTATTATTTTCTTAGGTAAATTTCCATTTAGCCGCTGCTGAGGAAGCTGTTGGACTATCTATATGGACAACCGCAACAATATGTCGTTCACTTTCAATTGAGACTGTAAGATTTTCCTGTCTCAGTAGTTCTTAACTGTCGACTACGTGGCTTGCCAATTCCCAACATACTCCCATGACCATCTTCAAGCAAAGTGTTTCTATTTCTTTGAACTTATTTAACCTGGGTGGTTAAACAGGAAGTGGTGCAACCCTATTTTAAGCTGACGTGACACATCATTTACTAGGCCAACTAAATTCTGTTTCCATCAATTAACTTTAATCAGTTATCAAGCATCACAATCAGTTTTAGTTATGATTTTATTGATCTATTATTTTTCTTAGGAGTGGATGGTTGAAAGCAAGTTTTTAGTGTAAACTCAAGTATCATTAAGTTTTTTTTAGCTAGTAGTATATTTTTCGTTCTATAGTTTAGTTACACTAGATATTATAAGTATCATGTCATGTTTCAGTTGCAGTTGACTCAGCTGTATGACCTTTGAGGAACGTCTTCATCTTCTTTTTGGTTTATTACCAGTCTCTTTTTTGCATTAGTAACCATTACTACAAGTTTTTGTTGAACCATGGAGAGTTGTTAATTATTATTCGACGAATATAATCCCCAAGAAAGATTAAATGAAGTAATTGATCCTGCTTTAGTTTCTAAGCTTTATCAATGAAAACACGAACATTCTCTGGTTAAAATATGAGGTAGACACTTCTCTAAAAAATTGCCTACATAAATATACTTACTTGAACAAACTATGCCTGTATACACAAAAGTGCATGTTTACATACAACCGCAGTATGTATTTATCTATTCATACAGGTATTATGTATGTAGATAGGTGTTTGTGTATTATGTCGTATGCACATGGATTCCCATCTTCAATGTACCCAAAAGAGGACACAAGAATGTTTCATTTCCTTGAGGGTGGAAGTTGGAACCTTTGAAAATTGTTTGCTTGGATCTGCAACTGTTATTACGGGAAAAAAGCACAATCAAGAAAAGAGAAAAAGGGAGTTGCCTCTTTTAACATCTCCATCTTAAAATAAAGAATTCCATATCGTATATTCTACATTTCAGTTTGATATATTCTACATGTTTATGATACCATTTCAGTTTAATATCAATTAAAAAACTTTGTAATTTATCTAAACAGAAGTTCCATCTTTTGACAATTTTGAGACACGATTAGGACATGTGCATGTCTATCATTGCCATGTAGTTAAATAACTAAAACAATCTGGTCACATCTAATTATCTGACTCGTGTGTGTCCTCGATGTGCTCAGCATGGATGCTTGGCCATTTAGAAGTGTATGCACTTCATAACTTTCATTGCATTTGATTGTGAACTTCAAATGACTTTCATTATTCCGTTTAACAAGTAATTCCTCTTTCAGATATTGGCCTTAATCACTGGTGTGCTTCTCGAAAAACAAGTGGTTATTGTGTGCCCCAATTTGGTAATTTGTGATTTATCCAAATCCATATGCGTTGGTATTTCTTGAGTTCCCTGAACATGCAAAATCTGTCCTACGTCAGGGCCTCATTCATTTTCTTATTTTGCAACGAGACAGGGTGTTCTATCTGCTGTGGTGCTGTCTCTGATTCCCATTATTCGCCCATTTCAATGGCAGAGTTTATTCTTACCTGTACGTTCTGTATCATAGCTATTACTTCAGTCTCATATTTAATGTCGGTAATCTTTGTTGATATTTACTGTGATGTACCACCATTGATTCTTATTTTTAAATGTTCAATATGTTAATCGACGTTCGAATGAGTACCTGTGGTTGTCATTTAATTTTCACTCTGTACAGGAGTGTTGCTTGTTCACAACTATTTGTCTTCCCCTTGGTGATATTGAATGCTTGATTGCATGTTTTTCCTTACGTTATGGAATTCTAGTTGAGTAAACTCTTTAAGTTTATATGTATAAAAACCTGCCGGGACTTGTTGACAAGATTATGAGTTGCATTTCTTATTATGGGATTCGCCGAAGTATAAATGAATTAAGTAGTTGTGCAGGGAAATGCAAACTTTAGGTTATGAAATATGGATTTTGATAGACTAGCTTTTAGAGAGGAGCACTGTTGTCCTACTTGTGAAATTTTAAGCTACTCATTCATGAACTTATGGTAACCCATGCAATACAATAAGAAATTCATCCTCATAGTACATCACTTTTGATTTCTTCTCAACATTATCTGAAATGGAATTAAGTTATGAATTCAAGGGCTAACATGGTTGTCAAAAAAAAAAGGGGTAACATGAAGAACCTGAAAATGAATAGAGAACTTAGGTATGAATCTGAAGTTTCTTTAATAGGAAAGTGAATTTTATTGATAAGGAATACAAAGATAAGAGGATGAGTAATTGCCAAAATAAAAGTGGGAATTCTGTAATTAACGAAGCATTCCTACCGTGTTTATTATTTGTTAATGAGATAGGATGTCCTAAAGTTCAACAGCACATTGAAGATAGGAAGACAACTATATTCCTTAACCTTCAATCATAGAGTTGCCGGTTCCTCTGGCTCTTTTTTTGCTACAGCTTTGTAAGAAGCTAAAATTTATTCTTAAATCATTAATAATCACGTAAGGAAAAGAGTTGTCTACCTCTGTTTAGTCATGCGGTTGCATATTTTCACATGCCTCTTTTTCTTTCATGGATGATGTCTTTTGTGTATGTTTGCTCCAACTCTATGCTTTCACGAAAAGATTTTACTGTCTTGAATATGAAGAGAAATATATTGTCATAAAAAAAAATATGAAGAGAAATATATCAAATTCAAAATCTCTCTTGAATGTAACAAGGGACAAGTTTCCAAAATCTATTATGGTAGTAGGTTTCAGCAAGTCAATATGTTTGATTGTACAGAATAGATCTACTAAAATTTTGTTCAAATATTGGTATTCAAAGAAAACCTCGTAAAGATGTCGTTATCATGTATGATAATTACTAATATTGGAATTGTTAATACTTTACTTCCATTTCTGATCATTGGAGAACATTATATGTACATGTCTGTGTGTGTGCATGTGCGTGTCTTTAGAAATCTGTACTCACATTCAATATGAAAGAAATGCATCTTGGACCTAACTCAACCCAGTAGCTTAGCTCATGAGGGGAGGATTGTCCAAGACCATGTAAGGAGACCAAATTTTCCTAAGCTCACCAATCTAGGACTCAACAGTCGACACATTACTTGGAAGTTGGAACTCAAATGTGCAATATTTGTATTTGTAGATCTATTAGGATATTTTAAATCTAATTGATCAAGTACACAATATTACCCCTTGAATTTCACACGGCCCTTCAATGATGTGAGCATATTAACTTTGATGCAAAACATGCATTGAACCATAAACCATTATTTTTTTTGGAGATTGGTAATGTTGTAGTTCTCAGCAGGAGACTGAACCATAAACCATTTGTGATAGAAAGCTTCTCATGGTAGATTGGTACTGAATTACTCAAGAACTTAGCTATGCAGCAATTTATGTGTTTAGCTATCTTTTTTCATGATTTTAATGGTCATAATACTGAATGCTGTACTCTCCATATTTCTTCTTCTCCTCAAGTTACAATCATCAATTGACTTTGTTTTTTATCAGATTTTGCCTGGGAAGATGATGGATTTTCTTGATGCTCCCGTACCTTTCATTGTGAGTCTCTTACATGTTTTCTCATGCTTCTTAAGATTGTCAACTATAACTTATGCTATATATTCGGTTTATTGTACTAGACGAGTCAATTAAGTGCCTGAATCAGTCAAATGAATATGCCTGCTCTTTCTCTTCTGATTTTAGTATCTGTTTGACGTATGCATTAATGTTCTTTCACATCTACGTGTTCAAAAAGCACTGGATGTTAATTGACAGTTCAGTGGGGCTGCTTAAAGTGGGAAGTTTAAGAATAGTTTTGTGTTGCCTGACTATTGTTCATGTAAGATAATGTACAATCTTTTAAGTTTAGGTGTACTAGCTGATATATCCTTCCAAATCACATGTGGTTGAAAAAAGGAAAAATTGAGCCTTAGGATTTCTGGTTTGTACTCGGAGGAGAAACTGCAAATCATATTCTTAATTCCATTGTCTTCTTTGTGACCAATGATTGACAGGTTGGGCTGCAGCACAAACCAACTGACTTGAAGATGAGAAGTGCTAATCTTGTCCGTGTTAATGTAACCAAAGATCAGGTTAGTTTATAATAGTTTTAGTTCATGGAAGTATATAGTTTATCTGGTTAGTAGATTCAGCAAATTTTCTCTCTAGAACTTTGCACCCCCCACCCACCCACACACAATATGTTTTTTCTTTCTCCTTTTTATTAGTCTTTGCTACTTTGGTTTCGTCTTTAGTTTAATGATTTCTAAATGATTATATTAAGTGAAGTTCATCAGTTGATCATTTCCATACTATTGTTGTCGGAAACGAAGATACTTTGTATTTTTCTTGTGCTTTCCGAGAGCATACAAGTTATTCTCTATATTTTTGATGTTGTTTAATGTAATTTTTCTCAATATTGCTAAAACTTGGTTGTCTTAGATTTCAAATTTTTCATCTTGTTATTTTCTTTGATGGGGCTGCAGATAAAATCTTGTTACTTGCCTCTACTTCCTCGACGTAAGCAGCTTCTATCAGAACTGCGGCCAATCCATGCCAGATTGTTACGTGAAGAATCTGTTGCTCAACGGCGCCCTATATACAGATGCAATGAAGTACAGGTATCTGTCATTCAACTTTTTTTAATGTAGTGCTTTGCCTGAGGTTTGAATACCCTGGAATTTTTTCCTGTTATTTCACTGTGAAGTCATTAACTTTTTTTCCGATGGTCCAAATCTGAGTATAGTTTATAGTGGATCACTTTTCCCGTAATTTGTAATAGATTGTTTTTACCTCTGCTAACTCCTTTTTAAAAGATAAGAAATAGCACAAAGTTAGTACTGGAATTTCTGTACAGTGAGCAAAATATGGCCCTCTTCTAATCCTAGAGAGCCTCTATCAAACCAGAATCTGGGACAGAGATTGAACGAAGAATTGCTTTTTCTTTAGCGGGAATGGCGCCAGAGTTCTAGCAAAGATTCTGCCTCATTTACATACTCCTTGTTACATTAAAAGTGAAATAACATAATACACTCTAACCTGTTCACTCCTTCTTCAACTAGGTGTTAAGCTGCTAATAATCTACTGAAAGGATTCAAATGGCGTGGGAATGAGTTGTCTGTCTTCTGCCTGAATTATAAAAAATGTAGTCAATGAAACACATGCTCGATATTTACTCATGGTTCCCAGTAGTTCTTCAAGTTCAAAATATTTTGTAGAATGGCCGAGGACTTTTTGAAAAGCTGATGCAGTTGAAAAGATTTGAAAGTTATCCCTCAAACATTGTTTAAATCTGCTAAAAGAAATGTCACTTTTTCGAAATCTTATTTTGAATAAATGGAGCTTAACTAGCCAGTCACATATTTAGTTTTGTCTTCTATCTTCACTTGCACCTTTACAAGCCTAAGTCTGAATTAAGATGTGGCAAGCAGCGGTAGAACCAGCATTTTCACCAAGAGGTTCAAAATATGAAGGATTGAACACACCGAGAAGCCAAAGGGGATTCAATAGCGCTACTATATATACATAAAAAATAATTTTTATCACATATAAACAGTGAGATTTTCTGGCCTTTCCTGGCTCTGTCCCTGATGACAAGGATGAGGAATTTGAAACCATATGAAGAGTTCTATTTCAAGCGAGGACAAAAACGGGCAGTGTAACTTAAGTTTTGGAAACATATCAATTTGAACTATATTGGAAGTTGCATGTTATATCACTATAATATCATGATGATAGCTATCCTTTCGCCATGTACAGCCCAAATTATTTCCTTTTTCTTTGGTTGGTTGAAGTAAAAAGTCCTTTATTCACCCTCAAAAAATGTGTTATGATCAGGTCAAAAAATATAATGAGAAAATTGTTTTATGTACGGGCTAGTTGATTATAAAAATGGTGCATGCGTGACAGCTGCCCTTTCAAAATTGTTTTAATTTTCCCCCTATGCTTTTCTCCTTTTACGTTTTTGGTGTTAAAGTATGACTAATCTCCAGGCTGAAGCTGCAGCACAATTCTTGACTGTTATGCGGCTCTATTTGGAGTCTCTTTGTTCAGATCTGAGGTCTCATACAATAACTAGTGTACAGTCAAACAGTGACCGGGTATGACGGGTTTCCGTTTGACCCTCACAATATTTTGGTATGTTGATCTGGAAATGAGTAGTCTGAGTCCATTAAGCTTCTCTTATTATTTTGTAGGTTTCAATACTTCTAAAAGATAGCTTTATTGATTCTTTTCCTGGTAGGGATCAACCTTTTGTGAAGGTAAATAAATTTCTCTGTTATCTGTAAGTGGTAGTTATTTAATTGGCTTTTCAGTTACACTTGGCCTGCTTAATACCACATATCACTCCTTTTGAAGTCATTTTGATGTATTCTTAAGTGGCATCAAAAGCTGAATTCTGCTGAATAGCGCAGCCTAATTTTATGTGGCAGTCAAAATCGATGCTCAGCACAGTGTACAGTGTATTGTGGTGTTGGATTGGAACTTTGCTTTTCTGTTTCCACTGACTAATTATTTGAAACAACATACCCAGTAAAATTCCACAAGTGGGGTCTGGGAAGGATACAACGCAGACCTTACCACTACCTCGTGGAGGTAGAGATGTTGTTTTTGAAAGATCCTCAGCTCAAATGATTTTCACGCAATCAAATTGGATTAACATGTCTCGTTCATAGTTAACATTTCATTTTCTCATGACTGGGGATGTCTCCTTTTTCATTTTTTTTGGCATTATATGGGTTTTCCTTAAATTACCAGTAGGAGCTCGTTTCTGCCCCCTTTAGCTATATTGCCTCCAGGATGAGCTTCCACTACTTAATCTTGACCACGACCCCATCAAGAACCTTCATATATGGTGTTCAAAAGCATGACAGCAGAGCACCCAATTTTTTATATGTAGTTAAGTGTGAGAATTAAGCTAGGCTAAATATGGATGACTTTGGCTAGGCTAAATTTTTGCAAGAGACCAACATCACTTCAGTTGAGTGTATATTATAAGTTGATAAAGAATACTAGAAAACATCTCAGATAAGATGCCAGCGATCTCTCTGTAAAAAACAAGAATATCTTTTTTTACCTATGCCTTGCATATCAAATTCCACACATGAGGAGTGACTTAATCTAGTTTCAGTTTGGTCCATGTATATGATGCTTTTTATTCATAATAGCTTTGAATAGTCAATGACCTAGCAAGTCCTATTTGAGTCGAGATTATTAGTTCATCAATGCGATGTCGCTGATGGCTGTACTTGTCTATCCCTTTCTGCTCATCGACTCCCAAGATTTATTCTCTTCCTTGTTTTTGCAGCATTTTGTGGATACACAACTTTTCACTGTTTTGTCAGATGGTCGTCTTTCAAGCTATGAGAACGAGTAGTACATTTTGAAGAAAAGACGTGCTTGAACTATTTGTTATTTCAGATAAGAAGCGCAAGAGGACATGGGCACATTATTGTCAATATACCAAATGTTGTAGCATAGGAAGGCGCTGTGCTCAGGCGGCAAGGAGCAACTTTATTCAGGCATGATTATGATTACATTGACAGTTCTTTCCTCCAAATGTTGAATGTACCAATAGATACTATCATAGGAAAAGAACTGGCAGTCTGAATAGATCGATGAAGCGAGTTTTTCAGTAGCATGATCGGAGAAGTGAGAAAATAGCCTAAAAAAGATCCCCACCTTTTTTGTGGGATTGGCAGTCTTAAGGCTGATAACTTATATGACTTAAATATGCAATTGTAATTAGTGTCATGATTTAATATGAATCCTTTTTGGTACTATTTGTTTTTCAAACTCAGATTCTTCTAATAGTCTACTAAAGGTTTCTCACTTACTTTACTGTGTGACAGTCGAACTTTTGAAACTCAATCATTCTTACTCTCCCTTTGAATATCTAATCCCTCATTTTCTGGGAAAGATAGCATGATTTATCGGTGTATTTTAACACGAGATAGCAGATTACTGTATTTCGTTTTTTATGTTAGTTAATTATACATGTCATGAATAGTTAAATGTAGTAATTTTGGTTACAAAAGGAGCCTCAAATGATGTGCCAATATCTTACATAGAAGCTCGACGTGACTCAATTCAATGCTCAAATGCAGTAACCATTTTGTAAAAAGCAACGGCAAAGTGGAGCGTTTGCCATGAAAATAAACATTGTAAACAATTAAAATTATTAAATGAATAAAATCTTCACGTTCGAAAAATTTCTTTCCACTACAAATTTATTACCAACAAGGCTGATCGTAGTGGATTATTAAGTATTTATACATCTTTAATTAATCAGTGGTGTCGGATGATTTCGAGCATCCTATGCGAATTTGATAAATTTTTACTCTATGTGAATTTGACAATCTTTATCAGCGTATTCAAATTTGGTTAGACTCTAAACGTGGTATCATTAAAGATGGAAAATCAAATTATTTTTTAAGAAAAAAGAAGTTTGGTATGTTTCTCGACTTTTTGAAATCTTGATCAGCACCTCGTGAAGAGGAGCTCTTAAATTTCACGAGTTTCTTCTTTTGTTTCACAAACATGTCTTAAAATTCTAATTTTGAATTCTCTTCAACCCCTTTAAATACCTCATCAAATTATTTCAACAAACATTCCATTATTCTACTTCAAATATAATTCTATGGAACTCAATTTCCAATTCTATTTTCTCTGTTTTCTACTCTGTTTTATTCCCCTGCTACAAGCTCAAAATTTTCAAACTTATATAGTACAATTACATCCACAACATGCATCAACAAGAACCCCTTTTAGTTCTAAACTTCAATGGCACCTTTCATTTCTTGAAAATTTCATTTCCTCAGGCGAAAACTTGAGTTCTCGCCTTTTGTACTCTTACCATTCTGCATTCGAAGGTTTTGCAGCTCTTCTATCTGAAAATGAGCTAAAGGCACTGAAGAAATCAAATGACGTGTTATCGATATATCCGGAGAGGAAGCTTGAGGTTCAAACAACTTATTCTTATAAGTTCTTAGGACTTAGTCCTACGAAGGAAGGTATGTACATAGTTTATAATATATATAAAGTTGAGGAAGCAATGAGTCATAAGGCTTTATTTATTAAAAGACTAGCATGACGGAGCCAGAAATTTATATAAGGGGATCTGAAAAAGAACACTCGAGTGTCACACGTAGATTTTAAACTTGTGAATTAAGGCAAATTCTTAAACCCCCTCACAACTGCACTAGTCATTTCTTCTTACTTACTTTTATACTGTCTTTGTATTTTTATTTTTTTTCTAATAAGGTACTTGGTTGAAGTCTGGATTTGGTCGAGGCGCGATCATTGGAGTTCTTGATACTGGAATTTGGCCAGAAAGTCCAAGTTTTGTTGATCATGGAATGTCTCCTATTCCAAAGAAATGGAAAGGTATCTGTCAAGAAGGGAAAAACTTCAATTCTTCAAGTTGCAATCGCAAGCTTATTGGTGCAAGGTTCTTCCAGATAGGACACATGATGGCATCAAAGATATCAAAATCGATAGATTTTGTGGAGGATTATGTATCTCCTAGAGATTCTGAAGGTCATGGTACACATACAGCATCTACTGCAGGGGGAGCTCCCGTTCCAATGGCGAGTGTGCTTGGAAATGGAGCAGGGGAAGCTCGAGGGATGGCCCCTGGTGCTCATATCGCGATATACAAAGTTTGTTGGTCCAGTGGTTGTTATAGTTCTGATATACTTGCAGCTATGGATGTAGCTATTAGAGATGGAGTAGACATATTGTCACTTTCAATTGGTGGTTTCCCTGTTCCGCTTTATGAGGATACTATTGCTATTGGCAGTTTTCGAGCTATGGAGCGTGGTATTTCAGTTATATGTGCTGCAGGAAATAATGGTCCAATTCGAAGTTCAGTAGCAAATGAGGCTCCTTGGATTGCCACTATTGGTGCTAGCACACTTGACAGGAAATTTCCAGCAATAATTCAGCTAGGTATGTTACATTTTGTATTTTAAAATGATATTTCGCGTGTTTCCAGCCTAAATTATATGTGTCCTTCATTCATATTTTCCAACAGGTAATGGCAAGTATGTGTATGGAGAATCATTGTACCCAGGGAAACAAGTTCATAATTCTCAGAAAGTTCTTGAGATTGTTTATCTCAGCGATGGAGATAATGGAAGTGAATTTTGCTTAAGAGGGTCTCTTCCAAGAGCAAAAGTCCGTGGAAAAATCGTTGTATGTGATCGTGGAGTTAATGGAAGAGCAGAGAAAGGTCAAGTTGTTAAAGAATCAGGTGGTGTTGCCATGATCCTAGCAAATACAGCAGTAAATATGGAGGAAGATTCTGTCGACGTACATGTCCTACCTGCAACATTGATTGGTTTCGACGAATCAATTCAGTTGCAAAGCTATATGAACTCAACACGAAAACCAACAGCTCGAATCATATTTGGAGGAACAGTTACAGGAAAATCCAGTGCACCTGCTGTAGCACAATTTTCTTCAAGGGGTCCAAGTTTTACTGATCCTTCAATTCTCAAACCTGATATGATTGCTCCAGGTTAGTTTTGATTGAACCTACAATTCTCTATTTAGATCATATATTAAAATGTGAGTTCAGATTGGGGGTTCGAGCTGTGGAGTCGGTCACTGAAGCTTGCATCAGGGTAGACTGCCTACATCGCACCCTTTGGGGTGCAGCCCTTCACCACACCATGCGTGGAACATGGGCTGCTCCTTTTATATACATGTGAAGAAAGTTTGATAAATAGTGTAATGTTATGTTTTGAACCTATATCTTCGTAGAACTTAGAATCTTGAATCCGCCTCTGCTCCAGGTGTCAACATTATCGCTGCTTGGCCGCAAAATCTAGGCCCTAGTGGCCTGGCTGAGGATTCAAGACGAGTAAACTTCACCGTCTTATCAGGAACTTCAATGGCTTGTCCTCATGTTAGTGGCATTGCTGCACTACTCCATTCAATTCATCCTAAATGGTCACCAGCTGCAATCAGATCCGCGCTAATGACAACTGCAGACACAACAAACCATCAAGGAAAACCAATCATGGATGGTGACACACCAGCTGGACTTTTCGCTATAGGAGCTGGACATGTAAATCCTGGAAGATCCGATGATCCCGGATTAATATATGACATTAATGCAAAAGACTATATCACTCACCTTTGCACTATTGGTTACAAAAACTCAGAAATCTTTAGCATTACTCACAAGAACGTTAGCTGCCACGACGTTTTGCAGAAAAAGAGGGGTTTTAGCCTCAACTACCCCTCTATTACCGTAATCTTTAAGGCAGGAAAAACAAGAAAAATGATCACAAGGAGAGTGACAAATGTGGGGAGTCCTAATTCAATCTACTCAGTTGAAATTGTGGAACCAGAAGGAGTTAAAGTGAGAGTTAAACCGCGACGTCTGGTATTTAAACGTGTAAATCAAAGTTTAAGTTACAGAGTTTGGTTTATATCAAGGAAGAGAATTGGGACTCAAAAGAGAAGCTTTGCAGAAGGACAATTGATGTGGATCAACTCCAGAGATAAATACCAGAAAGTTAGAAGTCCTATTTCAGTTGCATGGGCATCAAAGAAGTGAAGGCTGTGCCTATTTTATGAACACGGGAAATAGGCAGGTTACCTGCTATAACATGTTAACATATACTGATAGTATAAAAATTCTTTATACTGTAAGTATAGAGAGTAAGTTGAATCTATTACTATATATTTTAGCAGCACCAAAGTTTCATTGTCTTAGTTCTCGAACATTTGATTAAACATGGTTTGATGTACGAAGAAAAAAATCTCAGATTTAAATCCTCTTCATTATTTATTTTTCTATTTCTCCAAGAATCAAATACTTGCGATAATATCGACCAACGGACGGTTCTCAAAATTATGAATACCCAAAAAATAAATATTATTTTTTATGAATTTATTTTCTCATTGATAATATTGAAATTTGTCAAGAAAATAAATGAATTACTAACTAATGGAATAAAAAAGTGAAAAGAAGGAAGAATGTTGACTTACTTTTTAACAACAGAAATTGTTCTAGAAGTTAAATTGTTTAAAATTTTATATTAATAATAATGTCTTTTACAATATAATTCGAGGTAATATATTATAAACACATAGTATATCTTATTAACTTGAACTAATTATTGTTAATATAAATATTATATTACTGTATGATATGCTTTGTCTCTCTTCAAAAAAGTTAGTTTTATAAACAACAAATATGAAATATTCAACCAACTTTTTGTCAACTCTTTGAGTTACTAATTTTAATGAGTTTGGCTGGTTGTCAATATTAAAAATTTAAATAAACACGATAAAATAATATGATGTTAAATGTTGATCTCAATATTAAAAGAAAAAAAATGTTATGTTGATATAATATTGAATTTTAAAAGTAAGTTATGATTTTCAATAAAAACAATATTTAGAAAAAAACTCATTTATGATAAAATTATTTGTGGATTGAATCACTACAACATGAGAAGTGGGTTGGGTAAGAGTATCAAATATATTTTAGGTCAAGATTTTCATAATTAAAAACTTTTTGTGCTTTTATTAGTTCTTACTCATCACATGGGATAGGTCTTGCGAAATTAAAACTTTTGTTCGATGTAAAAAGAATCATTTACAACTCTGAAAAATTGGAATTTAAAGTTACATGCAATATTGCAGTGAAATTATAAGAGTAAACTATCAGCTTTTCAATATATTTTTTTAATTAAATTCAAAATTTGTGCTATCTAAAAATAAATTAAATTATTATATAGGTGTATATAAATTTTTTATTATTGTATATCAACTTCTCTAAACAAATCTTCATATATATATATATATATATATATATATATATATATATATATATATA
>NC_028642.1:60070211-60080085 GCF_001406875.1 Solanum pennellii
ATATATAAAGATTTGTATATTATTGTATTTCAAACACATTATTTACTGGATTGTGTTTTGCACTAAAGATTTGCAGTATAAATTCTTTGAGCTATACTTTTGCAATGGGAATTAGGAAATTATACTCTTCTAATTTTTTCCCAAAAGAAAAATAATCTATCTACTTGTATAGATAATAACAAAAGAAGTATTAAAAATATCTTGACTTGATGCAAATTATTAATTATATTTCTAAATTGTTAATAGTTTTAAAAACACCTCTATCTTGATAACTAAACTTATATATACATTCAATTTATCACACGACATAACAAGTAATTTCAAATTCTCATAGAATTATGAAACTCTTAATAAAATTCGCAACAAATGTTAAAAACACCTAACTTGACGAAAATTTAAGAATGTATTTCACTCATATTACAAAATCAAAAGTATATTAAATTTATTTATTCAAGGTAAAGAAATAATTTTTAAAGACAGATTATAAATTAAGATGTAATAATTTACTGACAATTTTGAAATGTTCTCAATACTTCTCCGTAAACGGTAATATATATATAAAAAAAAAAGGAATGTTAAATTGAGTAAAATAAACTAGAATGACACAAATGCCACTGATTCATCACTCCGACAAATTTGCTAACTCTCCGTAGATCTATCATACGCTCCTCCATTATTCACTCTCTGTCTCTTCGATTCTTAGAATCTCTTAAACCTTCCGAATCCCTCTTTCCTTTTTTTTTCCCCAGTTCAATCCTCTGTAACAATTCTACTATTTAATAAAGGAGATTCGGTACTCCTACTCCTATTGTATAAATATATAATATAAGTTACCTTTATCTAAGAATTGGAACAGTAATTTGCCCCTTTTTTTGTGAACCCCAAAGTTACTGATCTAGGGTTTCTCAGTGTGCAAAATAATGGCGAGCTCATACTCTACTCCAATCGGTGCCACTCAGGTTTTTAATTTATGCTTTTTTTCTGATTATATGCGATTTAGTTTGTGAGTTCATTTTCTATTGATGTTAAATGGGTATTGTTTTTTTTTGTGTGTGTGTGTTTTTGCAGGTTGGTTCCTACTTTGTTCAACAGTACTATCAGGTTCTTCAGCAGCAACCGGACTATGTTCATCAGTTTTATACTGATGCCAGCTCTATTGTTCGAGTTGATGGTGATTCCAACGAATCGGCTTCTGCCCTTGTGGTCAGAATCCCCCTCTTTTGTTTTTGGTTGCTAAAATGTTTGGATTTTGGATTATGTTTCCAGATATGATCTAATGTAGTTATCTATGACAAATTTAAAACATACCAAAAGTCTATGTGTTCTTTGAATAATTGGATTATGAAGATACTAATCTTTTAGGAAAACACTTGGTGTTTTGCTTTGGCCATTTGTCAAAATCAGAGAAGATCTATCAATAAATGTCGATCACTAAAAAATCAATTAACTATGCATCAATTCTAAACTAGTTAGGGTTGGTTACTATATCGCCAATCCTTAAAAGGGAAGGCTGATGTAGGAAGGGACGTGCTAGTGAGAAGCAGAGCACTTTCATAGATTGTTAATTTTTTACATGGAAAGCCAGGGGAAGGGGGAAGAATGGAAAGCCCTCACATTATTGATGGGAAATAATTATCCCTTTCACTCTCATCCTCCATCAGTTTTGGTTCAGGAGAGCGTCAATTCGCAGATCTTATTTTGAATTATTGTTTGAGGTCATACTATTCCATGGGCACGACCAGTAAATTACTTGTCTGCTTAAGGAAAATTAGGAGTTTTCGGAAACTAGTGGATCTCTAAAACTCACAGCAAATAACGGCTAATATACTTAATCTGGTTTCCAGTTATCTCTGCATTTGCTTGGTTTCTGGTTTGTCATTCAATATATTCTCTACTCTATATAATTCTATTGACAACTCTTAACTGCACACAAGGCGTAGTGAAGAACGACATGCATTTTGTAGATTGCCAATGATGAAATGATGCACTTCATCTGATTTCCCACCTTGATGTCTAAATCTTGCTTGCTTGAAGGCTTTTATGTTTAAGTTGATGCCTTTTTCAATGGTTGGCTGCCAATGATAAGCCCCGTAGAACGTAGGTTTCTCCATATCCCTGGGATAAGCAAGAAGAAAGGGAATGAGAGGTCCTATGTTTCAGGATCAATTAAATGAAGTGTTCAAACATTTAGATTTTATCTGATAGCTACCTTTTATCATAGGTGTCTGCAAATGTGTGAACCACTTTCATTGAATACCTCTAGAGAGTGCCACCATCTTATGTATTTTACTGACATTGTGATGTTGTCTAATTCGATCAATCAACTATGCCTGATCCTGCACTAGTTGGCATCATCTATCTGAAGCCCCTCTCTCCATGACTTTATTGGAGTTTCTCTCTCCAATACAAAATAATTTGTCTTTTAGAGCAAATCAGGGGGTTCTCTAGATCCGTTCACTTACACACACTAACGGCATAAATGTGATTGAATAATAACTTAATAACCTACAGTTCTCCTAATCAATATAGGACTGTCTACAAGCTTTTTTACACCATTCCTTTTGTTTGATGAAGTTTTTTTTACACCATTCCTCTGCTTTAGAAGCTGGAGTATCACTGACAGGTGGATCTCCTGTTTTTTTCCCTAAGAATGCTTGTAGTTTTTACAGAGTTTTACTGTGCATCATCTGTTTTGGTTGAATGCCTTCAAGGATCTGACACAACAAGCCTAATGGGCTGCAGTAGAATTATTCATATTTCCTATTAGATTTACTTACTAGAATTGTGAAGAAAGCCATGAGGATTCTGATTCTCTGTATGACAGAGAGCTGCTGTCCTATTTAATTTTATTGTTGAAAGTACCTAATTGTTGCTTATGAGTATTACTCTGTTCAGTTTTTAGTTAACCTTATTTCCTTGTTTGGAAAAGTGCAACTGGTGTTTTTGTTATTGCGTCTTATCATGTGTATGTATTCGCTGCAGCAAATCCATACTCTAATCATGTCAATGAGTTTCTCTGGAATTAAGATCAAGACGATAAATTCTCTTGAATCTTGGAATGGTGGTGTTCTTGTTGTGGCCTCTGGTTCTGTCAAGCTGAGGGATATCAATGGATGGAGGGACTTTGTGCAAACATTTTTACTTGCACCTCAGGAGAAGGGTTACTTTGTTCTGAATGATGTCTTTCATTTTGTTAATGAGGAGCAGAGTGAAGTAATTCAAGCACCAGTAGGTTCACAGAACAATCTTGATGCTCAACCAACTTCTTCCAATCCTCTTGCAGAGCCACCAGGTATTGTTACATCCATCTGGCGTGTATAGAATGTTAAACATGCAAGACTTTTCTGTGACCTTAGTTTCGTATCTGTTGTATTGATAATTGAAGTTGAGGATGGAAAGAGCTTCTTGCTCTTAGTAATGCCCCATTATTGATCCCTTACACTTTACCAAGAGATATATGGAGCCAGCATTACATTCTTTTTCATTGGAATATGTGGTGCTCTCTTTTCTTTCCCTTTTCTGTATGTGTGTTAGGGGAGAACTGCATCCTCTATGCTGCTTTAGTTGCATGTCCTTTGTGCATAATTTTCTCTCTCAGATATTTTGCAAAACTTTCTCAAAAGCATATTTGATACATGATGATTTAAGTGTATGACTCATCTCATTATATCTATTTTAGCAGCCCATGACTATGCCTTAGAAGTGGAGGCGACTGAATATGTAAATTCAGTTAATATACAAGGAAATGATGCTGTTGAAGAGTACAGTTATCCAGAACATGATCAGGAAAACCTATATGAGGCTGAGGCTGAGGCTGAGGCTGAGTATGAGTCTGATGAGTATGAGCATGACGAGGCAGAGCTTGAGGCTGATGTACCAGAGGAGACTCATTTGGGGGAAGAAACTACTCAAGTAAGGTCATTCGAAGAAGAGACTTCTTTTCCAAGTAATGTGGTTGAGGTCGTGCCAGAGCCTGAGCCTGCTGCAGAAGAACCTGTTGGAGAGCCTTCAAAGCTTAGTTATGCTTCTATTGTAAGTACATCCATATTCTGTGCACCTTACGACGTGATGCAGATTCATCCTGTTATGCATGCGTAATAGATGCTGTTATGGTCATTTAACCCTACTAGATAAGTGTGTCAATATTAGATGTTAGGAGCTTTAATACATTAGTTTGGACAACAACATGAGGTCTCAGGTTCAAATCCAAGTATAGACAAAACACTAGGTGATTTCTTCCCATTTGTTATAGCCTAGTTACCTGGTACAAGTTGCTGGTAGGAGGTGACATGTATCCCGTGGAATTAATCGAGTTGTGCACAATCTGGCCCGGACACAAACCTACTACTAATGTATGTAGACCAAGGACTTTCCATTTCAACGGGATTCTCGCCGCAAGGGCATTTCCACCAATCACTTCAACAGTGCCAAAATGCCCTATTCCTTGAGTCACTGGAACCGCTGACCCCACTTACAAGAACCCCCGTACTTCTTATGAGCCGGGATTGATCATATTCGCATTTCCACCATGTATCAGCAGCCATCGAAAGCAAAGAGATCAGGTCGTTATATTCTACCAAATAGATGGCGATGCTCCCAACGGATATAAAAAATACATTAGTTTGAACAGCAACTTGTCTATTATATGCCCTCTGGATCAGTTTGAAGTATTGGTGTGTCGTGCGTATATTGACACACATCTTTAGATGAGAACTTCCTTGCATGGACAACAGATGAAGAAAAGTAGATTATGCTTGGTGAAAGAAAAATGTGGTAATAAAGAGGAAAGAGTAATATTAGTAGAAGTATTTTGTTCGAACTTTTTCAATTTTGTTTTGTTTTTTGGCCCTTGTCAGTTGCTAGAATTTAACTGTAGGCCTCGTATATGTGAGGTGCTTGCAATGATCTTCAGGTCTTGATTTTTATTCATTAAGTTCTTGATTGGCCATGGCTTTACTCTTATCTTTCTTCCTGAACATGGTAGTTAATTGATTGATATGTATTTATAAGCAACTCTCCTGTCCCTTTCCACAACACAACATACCCAGTGAAAATAAAGTCACACTTGAAAAAAAAAAGGAAACAGTTTCATAAACAAAACAAGTGAGATCATGTCTTGTCACATCTTCTTTTGTTCACTTGGGAAATGCTGCAACATTGTCCGACTTTGGTTTATGATTTGGAAAATAACTCGTTGCAATTTATAGTTAAGAGCTCCAAAAGGACCTGCACCATCAGTTCGTATCCAGCCATCTTATACCAAGAGCGCACCATCTGTCTCGGAGTGGCAAGCTCCTGTTGAGCAGCCAATCTCCATGCCCCCAGCTGCGCCAGAAGCCAGCCTTGACCTAGCAGATGAAGGATTTTCTCAAGAAGGTAATACATATTAGGGCATCATTATTCTTAATAATTGCTATATCTGAGTTCCAGCAGTGAGAATGTGCTTTAGCATTTAGCTTGATTTTGACTTTCTGTTTTTCCCAGGGGAATCAAAGTCTGTCTACGTGAGGAATTTGCCATCTACTGTATCTTCGCTCGATATTTTGCAAGAGTTTAAGAACTTCGGGAAGATCAAGCAAGATGGAGTATTCTTAAGAAACCGCAAGGTCAGTATACTTAATGATCTCCTTATCTTGTTCCTTGTTGTGTATGCATGCTAATGTTTGGATTTCAATGGAGTAGCAGGATGTTGGCATTTGCTATGCCTTTGTTGAGTTTGAAGAAGTCCAAGGTGTCCAAAATGCGATCAAGGTTTGAACCTCACTAAGTTTGAAACAATGATTTGGTCAATTTGTTTTTTAAAGTAATTCGGTCAACTTTTTAAATTGCTCGATATGACTTATTTAGTTTTACCTTATTCCTTGATGCGACTCTTCATAATTATTCGCTTTATCTTTTATGTTGGCTTTTATTTAAGCATAAAATTACAGCATGTATCCAATTCATATTTGAAATGTTTTAGGTCATCATGTTTGTTTATATAATGTTCTTGTTTTTCATGGATATGGATCTTGCTGTGAGCCATTAGTTGATTTGGCAAATAATGTGGTAGATGTTCAGTTGAGACATATTGAAGCTGTAGTTTGTTGTCCCAATTTATTGCATCTTCATCTCATTGCATTTGACATGCTTACTATCTGAAGAATTAAAGACACTCTTTTTTCCTCGAACTGCCTTTTGGTATTTGTGAATCGATATTTGTTCCAGATTGTTGCCATAAGTTCACATTCAGGGATTGTTTTACATGTCATGTGAACCCTCTTTATGTCTGCTAGATCATATATTTTTTTGTTTTGCTACTTGCGTAGGCATCACCAATACACTTAGCTGGAAGGCAAGTCTACATTGAGGAAAGGAGACCAACAAGCAGTAGCATTTCTCGTGGAGGAAGTATGTGCCTAAAAACTGATTTCAATTTTAAACGTCTTGATCTTATTCTTATGTTTATAATTTTGTGTTTGGTCCTTCTGATCAAAATCAATGACTATTATTCTTGACAATTTGACATATTTCCTTGCCTCGACATTCAACCTTCATTTGTTTGTCCATTTTTTTGAAGTGAGCCTGGATAAAAATATTTCTACTAATTTTTACTTTTGGATTGGGAGGCCGATTTTTGAACTCTAAAAATGACTGGTCAGTTCTCATTGAGTGGGAATCATGTGAAAGATAGAATTTCTCATTTGCTTGACGTAGGTGTATCTATGTCAAGAGGGACGATGAGTGTGGCTTAGTAGTCCATGAAGTTGCAAACCTTTTTGAGCTGGATTCAAGTTCCAGCACAGACAGAATAGACTAGGTGATTAATTCTCATCTGCGTAACTTCTCCGGACACTATTATTAAAGATAGTATATGTGCTACAAGAAAACAACGGGTATTATAGGTGAATGTTTGAAAATTGTGGTAGACCCAGAATGGACATAATGCTGTAGAATTGGTGACGGAATATTGTGGATAATATGTTTCAAGAAAGAAACTCGCTCAGTGAAGAGTCAAATAGTATATACAGAGGTGCCCCCCATTGAATATCTTGTTTAAGCCTCCAAAAATAACACAATTCTCTTAGCTTCTTCAAGGTGAAAAGCACTTGCTTACTCTCTTTCGGTAGTGGGAGGAAAATAACACACTGGTCCCAACCGGTGTTACAGATAGTGGTTAGAATGTTAAGGTGTTAAACAAGAGGCGAGCCCACTGAAGGGACAGATTAGGATAGAATTAAACAGGAAGGAACACAAAATTGGCATGCACTATTACTTTGGATTCACTAGTGGAGTGTCCTTGGCCAAATTCCAATATAAGATATGGTGTATTTGACTTGCACCAACCTCAATTATCAGACGGCTTGGTTCTTTTTGTGTCCATACCCCTGTGCTTGGCTGAGTAGTGCAGACTCTTCATTTTTGCTACTGCACCTGTGTCGACATGACACGAGTGTGAGTGAAAGAAACATGTGTGGGATTCGATCAACCCACATTTAATACTTTGACCAGAGTCCATGGACAAATTTGGGCCGAATTAGGATTTGCATTTCTCAAAATAAACGATAAAAATAAATTTATGACATGGAAAATGTACCTTCAATATTATGGTCCTTTTGTCTCCTTTTTGTTTTTCCTCTTGGTCAATATTTGTTGCTTCATGTTTCAAGCCAAAGTCCAAAACTATAGAAACTAAGAATTGAAGACTTTCCTTTTCTTTTTTTGAGGGGAGAACGAGAGAGCTTGAAAGAAGAAGTTGGGGTCTGAGGAAAGACGATCTAGGAGATTTTTCAAAATTCAGAAATATCTTTATAGCTCCTTTTTATAATTTTGAATTATGTTAGCTGAATCCCAGCACGTCGTAATACCCGGATCCGTACCCACAAATCTTAAAATTTAGATTTTGCGCACCCATGTCCCATCAACTTATGTCCTTGGTATGAATTTTTATGTATATGGTATAGTATAGGGTGCACATCTTATGTGTAGTGTCTGTTGCCGTTTCTTTTTGCTTAATTTACCTACTTTTCGCTAACAGTCTTCTCTGAATGCCTTGTTCAGGATCAGGAAGGGGAAGAGGCAGAGGAGGTCGTTCTGCTGGGCGAACTTTTGGCAGGGGAAGCACTCCTGATGATAGAGTGAAGAGCAATGGCTACCGTGGTATATGATGATACTAGAGTATCAAAGGCCAAACTTGCAAACTATGTGATTCTGCAGATGAGGATCAATAAGAAGCATGGTTACTAGATAGCCTTTATATTTTTGATTGTATTGTCTTCTTTATGGAAGGGATTATAATTGCTGGTTCTCTCCCCCCCCCCCCTACCCCCGAGTGTTTTGAGAGAGATTTTCCCCATCTTTCTCCTGTAGTTAAAGGTGTGTTAGTATTCTGCTTTTACTTCCTTTTTGTCCTGCAATTCTAGAGGCAGTACTTGTAACTTTGGAGAGTGATGCCAAGGGTGAGAATATAGTGATATTTTGCACTCACCTTCTTAAAATCTTATATCGGTCTGACCACTTTATAGTGCGATCAACAGCATCAACCTCAGCAAGGCCTCGGCTGAGGTACATCTCTCCTCTATCCTCTGCCACTTCTAACATTAGCTCAACTCCTATATCACTGTGTTATTGTGCATAAAAGCATATGGCTGCTTTATCGTCAATGTTATCCTCCTCTTCTTCTTCCTCATTGTTGGGCGTTGAGCTATCAAATGCCATTTGTCTAGTGAAGTGCCTGGACAATTATAGAGCTTACAGAGTGAGGGAGATAAGAGTATTAAATTTAAGTGAAATGCTGAGAGAAGAAATAATGATAGCATAAGCTGATTAAGTGAGAATAAGACACTTTAATGGCACGTTGAGGGAATTGGTGTTAACATAAATTTATTGGAAAGATGAATTCTCGAAGGCACCCAAATGTATGGGTTAACAGTAGATAAAGAGAGTGAAGATCGTGGGAGATCAGGGTTTACTGTTAGAGAAAATTTTGTAGAATGGAAAAACGTGAATCAAAAGTAGGAAAGAAAGAGTGGGCGGGAAGAATTGAAGTTTGATGAGATGGGAATCAGGACTCATATTATAGATAGGGATGGCGGTGAATATTAATTCGGAAACTAAAATATTTAAATCCAAAATTGCAACAACGTGCTCTTCGTATCTCATTATTATAAATTTTGTATGGATATACGAATTCACATTTGACAAGTTTTGGACTTTTGGTTGTATGTATCTCTTCATTTCTTGCTGGTCCTGCTTCTGTGTACTTTTGGTTTTTTTTTCCCTCTTTGGTTCTCCATAAGTTTGTTATTTGTTTTGGGGTTTTACTAATCTAAATTTGTTTCTCTTTGGGGATTAAAGGGCTTTCCATCAAAGATGTTGAACTCGAAATTTTTAATTAAGAATTAGAAAGTGCTGTTACAGATAAGGTGCACTTATTTATTAACACTCTCTCTCTCTTTTCTTTATCCTACGGCCAATATGAACTCCAACTTTTCAGTTTTTATGGCCTTCGGAGTACTCTTCTAGAGCAAGGGAATAAATAATAATAGATCATTTGCCATTTCAAGGAATAAAAAACATTTTAAATATTTCTCAACGCTTGACTATAAATAACACTTAATTAATGCTTTAACATGATGAACTTTATCATATTTAAACGTTTTTTTCCTAACTTCATTAAGATATTGTCCAAGCGCGTCTAAATTTGACTCACCGATGCCTCATTATAGTTGAAAGATACTATAATTCTTCAACTTGTATAATACATAAATTAAACTGGTCATCTTCTCTTTACTTAGTTGTGAAGGCAAATAGGTATAAGAAAAATTCTTTCTTTTGTGGGAAAAGAAGAAAAAGGTTAATCAAAGAGTCACCAAATTAAAGCCCCCCCCCCCCC
>NC_028642.1:60080449-60098860 GCF_001406875.1 Solanum pennellii
CCCACACACACACACACACAAACATCTTCACTTTACTCTTAATTTTAAAAAAGACACAATTTACTTGTTTTTTCCCTAATATTTCCTTTTTGTGAAGTCATTAATTTGGTCACTTTGGTACAAAAAAGCTATGGATGCTTACACGTTAATGGAAGCGGTGTCACGGAACACCATTAGTCGAAAAAATAGTAATCAGATTTAGCCTGGACCCAACATCTTCAAGAGGTTTGCAAATCAAGTCCCCAATGTATCCTAATTTTGCAATTTCTTAATCATGACTCAATATTATAAAGAATATAAATGTATGTAGGGATTGAATCCACAATCTTATATATAGTGACAGATGGTAAAACCAATGGACCATAGCTAATTTCATGTTTGATTATTGTTGTAATTATTTAATCTTATTTTTAAGATGAAAAAATGTCAAGAAAAGATGTAGGGTTGAATTGTCTTTTATTCAAATAAGATATTGTTAAGTTGATTTGGTCTTTTCTTCGTTTCTATAAATAATAAAACTATTCCCTTACAAAAAAAAAAAAAAGATTTATGTGTACGCCTCTGACAAAAACAATTGCACTATCCATAACTTTTTTCATAATTCAATTCATATATGGATGTACATTCAAAAGATTTCAGGAAAAGAAAAGAAACATTACTACAATGAATGCCTAGTGCTTAGTCTAACAGAGACAAGAGCTCTTTTAAGTTTAATTTACCACTATTACTTCTACTTGCATTCAAAAGTTTAAAGAGAAAAATAGGACCAAAACTTGGTTAAGAAGGAAAATAGTGGGAAACTGGAGCCAAAATAAAGCATAAAAAGCAGATTTTCCTTTCCTTCATCACCACACCTCCTTTACAGTGTATATATATAAGGCCAATCATGCAACCTAACTTTACACTTTGTCTTTTCTACAAAGCCACCTCAAAATCTCTGCCCATTTTGTCATTCCTTTTAGCTATATGTGACCTACATACATTGCAATAACAAGTCTTGTCAAAATAAACATATTATTAAGTATATCAAACACAAATCTTTCTACTAATGCACATCCAAGGTTCTAACATAGTGGTCAATGAAATAGGACGTAAGTCGTGTGAAGTTTCGGGGTTCAAAATGAAGTTGGGAAAAACAAACTGAGTTCGTTTACAAGGAAATTTGATTGTTTAGGTAGTAAGTCTAACCGATGACATGTAACCAGTAAAATAGTCTAGGTGTGCACAATTGGCTCAAACACCGCCATAGATCATTATCAATAAAAACATAAAACTTTCTAGTATCAACAACTACTATAATTTTGAACATTGAAGTTGAACTATTCTTGGGAACTCAAAGAACACTTGAAAATAATCAAATGCAGTGGAATACTAACCTTATCCTCCATACTTAGAATAACCCTTTTTCTTGAATGCTGATCTTGTAAATAGCAAACAAGCAACTCCTAACCCCACACCAACCAGTCCACCCAAGACTATAGCAACAGTCTTTTGAGTATTCTGTCTTGTTCCTACACCATCAAACACAACATATATTTCAAAGATTAAAAATTCGATCAGTTCAAAGAATCTACTATGTCCTACTTCAAAAATGATCTCAGAAACCCATTAAAGAAAAATCTATATATATGAATGCTACTTGGTAGCACTAGTCTTAATAGAAGAATGAACATGTATGCAGTGTGCAGCCTTCCTTTTGCATTTTCAACTATCTTGTTCGGACTCTAAAATAAAGGTGGAATGCGTGTCGATCCTTTAACACTAGTTTATTCTTGGAGGATGGGACACTAGTACGACAACATTTTTAAAGATTAATCACTACAACTTCAATCCCACAAAAAAGGGCAGCCGATGTACTAAGCTCCCGCTATTCACCAGTACGGGAAAAGGCCGGATCACAAGGGTCGACTTATAAAGCCTTATCATGCATTTCTGCAAGAGGTTGTTCCTAATGCTCTAACCCGTGAGATCTTGGTAACATGAAAACAACTTTACCAGTTACGACTGTAACCCCAAACTAGTGACTATATGAATCATCTAATTCAATTTACCAATTGAACTTAATACAGTCCATTATTGATTGCTAATATTAAATTTACCTGAGGGAGATAGTGATTTACTGGGCACACCATTTGGATAATAAGTGTAGCTAATGTAGCACTGTTGCAGATAAATTTGTGCAGAAATCGAATTCCCACACTCACTTTTAGCCCTGCCAGCACCATTTTTCACACAGTTCACACAGTCCCCACTTCCCAAATCACCTTCACACTGACCCAAAACATACACCGACTGATATCCACCTGCGTAAAACCCATTATTCCCACTCGAAACCCCTTTAGCTATTTCTCCTAGAGCTGTATCAAGCCTATCACCAAACCCAGCTCCACTCGCCTGATTTTCTCCACATACCTTGAACAGCAACTCAGTAGCTCCAACCGTCTGAAATCCCACCATTTCATACCTCAAATAACACCCAGTAAGCTGAATCCTAGCAGCAATAGATTGACCACACAGCTTCCTAGACATATCGGGGATTTTCTTAACACAATGGTTACAGTCATCGCTTGAAAGATCGCCTCTGCATTGAAAAAGACCGGAAATTGCTGACTGGCCATTACCAGCGGTGGTTTTGTAGAACTTATTGGAAGAAGATTGAGAAACCAAGTTTTCAAAAAGGGTGTTTAGTGTTTGTGAGTAAATCCCAGATGGGTCTTGGAATTTCTGGTTAGCACAACCTTTATACACAAAGTTTGTGAGTTCATTTGATGATAATCCAAGAATGGGGAATGAAGAAACTAGAAATAGGAAAAAGATAGAGAATGTTTTGGGAATTTGAGATGGACCCATTTTCATGATTTGAATATTGGAATAACCATGAGATATGAGATACTTTCTTGGAAGAATTTTTGAAGTATGGTGGGTAGATTTGTTTTTTTTTATGGTGGTTTCTAGAGGTAGTATTTATTAGGCTAAGAACAAAGAAGAAAGTTATAAAAAAAATGGTGACTTTTTTTTTTTTTTTGTGGAATGAAAGGGAAATTTCACATAGCTTTCCTTGTTAAGTATTTTGTATTTGGCTAAATAAAATAGTTGGCAATATGTTTAATGCTAATGAATGTTATGACAGGTAAGATCATTTTTTCCATAAATTACAGTGTTCGGATCAATTTAAATATATCTCATTACTTTATCAAGTGCATCTAATTATTATTTTCAGTATTCAAGTTGTTTTGTTTAACATCATAATGCTTGTATTACTTTCTCATAATCATTTTGATTATTGACGATTTAGATTGTTCCCAGTAAAACTGATTGTTGATATCAAGACTGTTTCTTCTTTTCTTTTTTTTTTGTAGTGGAGGATTCTCATGTTACATAAGATGGTTTTTTTATTCGATAAAATTAAAAGAAACTTCTAATGGGGATGATTAATTAGGCTTTTAGTTAGTAGTACTAGTTGTCAATAGTGTATTGTGAAAACTTATTTTTCTTTATTTACTCAAAAGTAATCATACTTTGCAAAACTTAAATGATAGACAAGTTATTAAACTAAAGCCAATTTTTAATTGGAGTGTTGTATAGTTGGCAAATGAACAAACAGAAGGTTTACATATAAAATAGTGATGATGAGATTGTAGTACTGCCTAGGTAGGTGGACAGTGTCTGCTTGTGAGCAGTGAGGGGGGGAAATGTGATTTCAAACTCTCCTGTCTGCCTTCTGTTATATAAAAAGTTGTATTAGATCATCTCTGTCTCAATATCAAATTTTATGCTTCATTCGTCCTATTTTATATGGTAATATTTAATTGGACACCAAATTTTAATAAATAAATAAAGACTTTGAAATATTTATAAAATTATTCTTTAAAAGTAAATTTATTTTTCTCTTTCTTCATAATTATATTTGATTTGAGTACTATTTTTAAAATTAAATAGGACTAACAAGGGTAAAAAAAAATTATACCTTTAAATATTTACCATAAAAGAAAATATGACATTCTTTTTTGGATGGACCAAAAAGGAAAAGTGTCACATAAAATGGACGGAGAAAATATCAAATTTTTATATTTGGTGTAAAATTTAATGTTCTGATATCCAATTCACACCAAATTATAGTGTTACACCAAATAACTTTTGAAAATTATAATACTATTTCATTAAATCAAATTTTAATTCAATATTATATAAATGGTATGTTTTAATTAAATCTCTTGTATATTTAATTATTTTATATGAATATTTTTATAATATTAATTTTAGATTTAAAATTTAGTTTTTTATAAATTAATTTTTCAAATATATGATTTTTTAAAAAAATGAATTTACGTTAATTCTACTATAAATTATATAAATTACAATCAACCTTCACAAAAATTAAAATGCAAACGTATATATCTTTAAACAAATAATACAATGATTTCACTTCGATTATGCAATGTTTAGTTAATTGTATTTTATTAGTGATTTCACTTTTATTTGTATTATTCACTATTATGTATAATGTATAATATTTGCAAGTAATTTATAATATTTAAAAAATTATGGCATAAAATAATTTTATATTAACCGATTATAAAAGGAAATTATATAAATTATATATGATTATTGTTTTAGAAATAATTTATTTTATGAAATAAGAAATAATAATATAATAATAAAAAAAATTAATGTAAAATTTGATGATTTAGGTTAAAGTTGATTACATGAAATTTAATGTTGTTGGAGTTGCCCTTATTAAAAAAAATAGTAATTTTATTATATTCCAAAAATAAAAATAATTTTATATACAATTCTTAAAACTTGACTGACCATCTCAAGAATTCACTCTCGATGTGTGTATTTCTTTTTTTGTCTAGGCTTAATATTGATAATCTTTTGAACTTATTAATAAATTAGGTAATTCATCCATATTTCGCATGGTCATAAGTAATAATTGTATTGAACTTGTAAATAATATTTTACTAATTTTAATGAAAAATATGTTTATAAAAAATATTAATAATATTTCAAACATGAATTTGATTATTTGATTCATAATTCAAGAACCTCTAATGAATGAATTATCCAAAAAATTAAATAATTGATTCTTTAATTAGATATTTAAACGAAAATAAAGAAGAAAATAAGAATATATATACAAAGACATTTCGCACGTAAGAAAAAGAACACATTTAAGTTGTATAGATTATACAATTGTGATATATGTCTAGGAAAAAAATCAAAAATTTGTTAATAGATTCAAAAAAGAAATTACACTTGAACATGAAAGCAATTATAATTTTTGAACTTGCATAATGAATTTCTTCAATTAATAAGTGAGAAATTTCATATCTATGTAAAAATTGATAATATGTAAGCTTATATATAGTACTTTTAAGTTATAGAATTTTATATAGATTATCCAAACATGATTTCTTGGAACTGATTACAATAATTATTTTCTACACAAATAATATACGTACTATATGTGTATATGTTCAATATAACCGGGGAAAATAACTTTGCGTAAACATAAACAACATAGTTCAAAACATGTACTCAAAAACAACAATTAATGTCATACGCATATCATCATATATTATTATAAGTGGGAAGCTCAAAATTCAAAGTTGGATTACCATTTTGCCCTTTCACTAAATAAAAATAAAATTATTTAATTTATTAAATACTAATATTTTAATTACATAATGATGGAATATGAGTTCAACAACTTCACTTTAATAATAAATGACTCTTCCAATTTAGTGACTCTTTGAATTTTGAAACTAAAATAAATTTTATGTATTATGATTCAATGTGTTCTATTAGTTTGGTATGTGAAAAGACAACTAAATATCAGTAAATTATTTATGATATCATCATATTCATGTATTTTCCATCATCTACTGGTCTCTTTTCTTCTTCCTAGATAATGATATAGATACATATCGTCAAAAACTAACCAAAAAAAATAACAGATAGCTTCATTATGAAATTAAAGGGAGAAGTTATCTTACAATATAGTTCAAGTGTTAAGTTTAGAAGTATAAGATATGACATATATATTTCTTTAGATCTTTTTTATGTTAGCTTATGATTTAAGTTTTTCTTTTTAATTTTGGAGTTGAGGTATGATTGTCCAAAATAAACTTAGTATGCAACTCATCTTTTATATAATTATGTATCGTTTGACATTGTTCTGAAATTTATTTCATTGATTTTTTGGAGTTAAGGTATGGTTATACAAAATAAATTTGGTAGGCAAAGATTATTGTATGTTGTCTTTTCCTTCTATGTTTATTTTTTATATTTTCTCTCTATCATTCTTCTTTAATTTAAATTTCTATGAAAAGATTATATTATCGTAACATTTTTTTGAGATTGTTGCATTTTTGCACTAATCATTACACACGTCTTCATAAAATTTCAATCATTCTAATGAATTTATTAAAAAAAGATGGAATACACGTGCAAGGCACGTGTAAGAGCACATACCAGAATATGTAAAGATCACATATTTTCATGAAAGAGGAATGATAGTTTTAAAAATAAATAAATTTAAAAAGAATTATTGCTTGTGATGACGTCACATATACGGGTCTAATGTTTTCTTTTATATATATATATATTAATCATTTAGATTCGAACGTCTCAATATTGATGAAAAATAAATGAGGCTTAAGAATGTTAACAATGACAAAAAGTGAAACCAACAATTTTGCCTATTTCATAGTCACAATATAGTTAAAGATGAAAAAACCTTATATTTGATTGCATCCTTCGATAATATGATATTATATGAGACTATACTAATTAGTACATATGATTCGATTAAGGTCTGAATAATTAGAAATTCTATCTTCTTTTTTATCATAAAAATTAGAACTATACAATGCCTGCCTCGCCTGATCATTGGTTATGGTTATTGAGAGATTAGAAGTATATCTTCGCTTATCAGAAAGAGAATGCACGAGAATGCACATTCATACTCTCTTTAGTCCGATTTGTGTGGTGGCTTTTCCTTTTTAATTTATCGTAAAAGAGTGTTACCTTTCAATAATTAAAAACAGTTTAATCTTTTTGTCTTCTCTAAAGTATTTTTTGTCGGAAGCATGTTACGTGAATCAGTTTAATCTTTTTGTCATCTCTAAAGTATTTTTTGCGGAAGCATGTCACGTGAATCAGTTTAATCTTTTTGTCTTCTCTAAAATATTTTTTGTCAGAAGCATATCACATGAATTAGTTTAATCTTTTTATCTTCTCTAAAGTATATATTCGCTTATCAGAAAGAGAATGCACGAGAATGCACATTCATACTCTCTTTAGTCCAATTTGTGTGGTGGCTTTTCCTTTTTAATTTATCGTAAAAGAATGTTACCTTTCAATAATTAAAAACAGTTTAATCTTTTTGTCTTCTCTAAAGTATTTTTTGTCAGAAGCATGTCACGTGAATCAGTTTAATCTTTTTGTCTTCTCTAAAGTATTTTTTGTCGGAATCATGTCACGTGAATTAGTTTAATCTTTTTGTCTTCTCTAAAATATTTTTTGTCAGAAGCATATCACATGAATTAGTTTAATCTTTTTATCTTCTCTAAAGTATATCTTCGCTTATCAGAAAGAGAATGCACGAGAATGCACATTCATACTCTCTTTAGTCCAATTTGTGTGGTGGCTTTTCCTTTTTAATTTATCGTAAAAGAATGCTACCTTTCAATAATTAAAAACAGTTTATTCTTTTTGTCTTCTCTAAAATATTTTTTGTCAGAAGCATATCACATGAATTAGTTTAATCTTTTTATCTTCTCTAAAGTATATCTTCGCTTATCAGAAAGAGAATGCACGAGAATGCACATTCATACTCTCTTTAGTCCAATTTGTGTGGTGGCTTTTCCTTTTTAATTTATCGTAAAAGAATGCTACCTTTCAATAATTAAAAACAGTTTATTCTTTTTGTCTTCTCTAAAATATTTTTTGTCAGAAGCATATCACATGAATTAGTTTAATCTTTTTATCTTCTCTAAAGTATATCTTCGCTTATCAGAAAGAGAATGCACGAGAATGCACATTCATACTCTCTTTAGTCCAATTTGTGTGGTGGCTTTTCCTTTTTAATTTATCGTAAAAGAATGCTACCTTTCAATAATTAAAAACAGTTTATTCTTTTTGTCTTCTCTAAAATATTTTTTGTCAGAAGCATATCACATGAATTAGTTTAATCTTTTTATCTTCTCTAAAGTATATCTTCGCTTATCAGAAAGAGAATGCACGAGAATGCACATTCATACTCTCTTTAGTCCAATTTGTGTGGTGGCTTTTCCTTTTTAATTTATCGTAAAAGAATGCTACCTTTCAATAATTAAAAACAGTTTATTCTTTTTGTCTTCTCTAAAATATTTTTTGTCAGAAGCATATCACATGAATTAGTTTAATCTTTTTATCTTCTCTAAAGTATATCTTCGCTTATCAGAAAGAGAATGCACGAGAATGCACATTCATACTCTCTTTAGTCCAATTTGTGTGGTGGCTTTTCCTTTTTAATTTATCGTAAAAGAATGCTACCTTTCAATAATTAAAAACAGTTTATTCTTTTTGTCTTCTCTAAAATATTTTTTGTCAGAAGCATATCACATGAATTAGTTTAATCTTTTTATCTTCTCTAAAGTATATCTTCGCTTATCAGAAAGAGAATGCACGAGAATGCACATTCATACTCTCTTTAGTCCAATTTGTGTGGTGGCTTTTCCTTTTTAATTTATCGTAAAAGAATGCTACCTTTCAATAATTAAAAACAGTTTATTCTTTTTGTCTTCTCTAAAATATTTTTTGTCAGAAGCATATCACATGAATTAGTTTAATCTTTTTATCTTCTCTAAAGTATATCTTCGCTTATCAGAAAGAGAATGCACGAGAATGCACATTCATACTCTCTTTAGTCCAATTTGTGTGGTGGCTTTTCCTTTTTAATTTATCGTAAAAGAATGCTACCTTTCAATAATTAAAAACAGTTTATTCTTTTTGTCTTCTCTAAAATATTTTTTGTCAGAAGCATATCACATGAATTAGTTTAATCTTTTTATCTTCTCTAAAGTATATCTTCGCTTATCAGAAAGAGAATGCACGAGAATGCACATTCATACTCTCTTTAGTCCAATTTGTGTGGTGGCTTTTCCTTTTTAATTTATCGTAAAAGAATGCTACCTTTCAATAATTAAAAACAGTTTATTCTTTTTGTCTTCTCTAAAATATTTTTTGTCAGAAGCATATCACATGAATTAGTTTAATCTTTTTATCTTCTCTAAAGTATATCTTCGCTTATCAGAAAGAGAATGCACGAGAATGCACATTCATACTCTCTTTAGTCCAATTTGTGTGGTGGCTTTTCCTTTTTAATTTATCGTAAAAGAATGCTACCTTTCAATAATTAAAAACAGTTTATTCTTTTTGTCTTCTCTAAAATATTTTTTGTCAGAAGCATATCACATGAATTAGTTTAATCTTTTTATCTTCTCTAAAGTATATCTTCGCTTATCAGAAAGAGAATGCACGAGAATGCACATTCATACTCTCTTTAGTCCAATTTGTGTGGTGGCTTTTCCTTTTTAATTTATCGTAAAAGAATGCTACCTTTCAATAATTAAAAACAGTTTATTCTTTTTGTCTTCTCTAAAATATTTTTTGTCAGAAGCATATCACATGAATTAGTTTAATCTTTTTATCTTCTCTAAAGTATATCTTCGCTTATCAGAAAGAGAATGCACGAGAATGCACATTCATACTCTCTTTAGTCCAATTTGTGTGGTGGCTTTTCCTTTTTAATTTATCGTAAAAGAATGCTACCTTTCAATAATTAAAAACAGTTTATTCTTTTTGTCTTCTCTAAAATATTTTTTGTCAGAAGCATATCACATGAATTAGTTTAATCTTTTTATCTTCTCTAAAGTATATCTTCGCTTATCAGAAAGAGAATGCACGAGAATGCACATTCATACTCTCTTTAGTCCAATTTGTGTGGTGGCTTTTCCTTTTTAATTTATCGTAAAAGAATGCTACCTTTCAATAATTAAAAACAGTTTATTCTTTTTGTCTTCTCTAAAATATTTTTTGTCAGAAGCATATCACATGAATTAGTTTAATCTTTTTATCTTCTCTAAAGTATATCTTCGCTTATCAGAAAGAGAATGCACGAGAATGCACATTCATACTCTCTTTAGTCCAATTTGTGTGGTGGCTTTTCCTTTTTAATTTATCGTAAAAGAATGCTACCTTTCAATAATTAAAAACAGTTTATTCTTTTTGTCTTCTCTAAAATATTTTTTGTCAGAAGCATATCACATGAATTAGTTTAATCTTTTTATCTTCTCTAAAGTATATCTTCGCTTATCAGAAAGAGAATGCACGAGAATGCACATTCATACTCTCTTTAGTCCAATTTGTGTGGTGGCTTTTCCTTTTTAATTTATCGTAAAAGAATGCTACCTTTCAATAATTAAAAACAGTTTATTCTTTTTGTCTTCTCTAAAATATTTTTTGTCAGAAGCATATCACATGAATCAGTTTAATCTTTTTGTCTTCTCTAAAGTATTTTTTGTCGGAAGCATGTCACGTGAATCAGTTTAATCTTTTTGTCTTCTCTAAAGTATTTTTTGTCAGAAGCATATCACATGAATTAGTTTAATCTTTTTATCTTCTCTAAAATATTTTTTATCGAAAGCATGTCACATGAATTGAGACGGACACGGACAAAGTAACCAGTTCTTTCATGTCTTTGACAAAACTCATACGATTTTCAGGTGCATTTGAAAAGGCCCAAATCCTTCCTAGCAGGCCCAAATTTATCATGCTCTTTTAGCCTTTTTCTCCCCCAATGCTCCTCCTCCTCTTCTAGGACTAAAACTGTTCTTCTCCAGTTCTCTCTCTCTGCACAAAATTCACCCTTTTTTTCTCAAATTCTCAGAAGGAATCGATTTGTAAGTTTCTCTTTTATTTATCTCGCGTTGTTCATCTCACCGTTCTTCTTTTCATTCTTTCTTTGATTTTACAAAAATCCCTTTAGTTTTTGCAATGATTTTTATACGGTAGGTAAAACACTAATTTTCGTGTACAGAAATACAATGCCGTGTTCGATACCCACTTTCTGTAAGAGAATTTCAACTTTGATATCCTGTTTTTTTTAAAAAAATAATTTTTACGAGTTAACATTTGGTTTTGAAAATGGCTCTCTCGTAGTTATGGTGTACTAATTTGGGCGTTGCAGTAAAACTCAAAATTTTCTTTTGAAACGGTAGATGATTAGTTACTAAATCTTCATGGGTCATGGGGTCCAGGTGGACCCGTTACGGTGATCAGTTGCATGGCACCTGAAGTTTAATTAATTAGGAATGTTAGTTTGTTAAATTTATTTCTCAAGTTTCTTGATTTTCATGTGTTAAATGTTTTTTAAGCACTCTAAATGCTTTGAATTTATTATATGTTTTTGATTCAGTAACAAGCACTTAAGTATAATTGTTCTTGGTTGATATGACAAATTTAGGAGCCTGAAGGTAAGAACATTTACTGTTTGCTGCGGTTCATCTGTATGACTGAGCTGTTGCAGTTCTTCCTTAAATCTTCATCTTGATAGTTTTACACACTCCCCACCCCCACCCCCCCACCCCCCAAAAAAAGGAAAAAAACATTTTCAGGAGAAAAAAGATGAGTCTTTGAACAAGTGTGCCTTCACATATTGGTCTAGTTTTATCATTTGAATAAAGAAAGAAAGAAATAATTTGGTCATGTGATATGCCTTTGACGGATTAAAAGAAGAAATAAAAAATCATGGCGTATTGCTAGAAAATTTCATAGAGTTATTTGTGTCAATCTTGCAAAATCTAATAATTGGTTGCTGGTGGTGCAGTATATTTAAGAAGTTCTGTGTAAGGCTTGGTGAAGTGTGCCGAAGCCCTGAAGTTATGTACAACACGAAGTGGAGGACGCATTGTTTAGCTGACGCCTAAATGCCAAGCGTTAAGGTGTGTGTTTCAGTGCAATGATTAAATCTTCATGACGTTTTGTCACTTGGTCCAACGTTATGCAGAAAAGGTTTTGTTTTGTTAGTGTTTCTTTCTCATGGAATCCGTCTTGATGAGATAATAAATGTAGCTGGCAAAGTGCCAAATTGATTATTTTGGAGACGTTATGGGTGAATATTTTAGTGATTAGGAATAGGAAATTAGACATCTACTTTAAGAAAGCTAGTCACTTATGTAAATGAAAATTTTAAAGATGCATATTGCTTTTGAATAAGGGATATAGTATGCCTGTTGGACTTGATTGTCATTGTTTTTACTGCATATATTTCACTTTTATTAGAGTTTATTGATGTCTTGGTTCATATAATTCATGACACTTCCGAGTTGTGCCGTTTCTACAGTTCTCACATATAATAACACTCTGTTTGAATGTAGTCTGGTGGTTCTAGACATGTCCCACTACAACCAGAGATAGTAATAACTCTAATTTAGTGGGGTTTAACTTCAGTGCAAAGCAATAACTCTAATTTAGTTGTGACTCAATTTTCTCCATCATAAGTTTTCCTTGATGGTCTCACATTCAATTCAAGAAACACCTTTTGCCATTTCCAAGTGAGATTGAACTTTGATTTCGATTTCCAGTTATTTTGATGTGGACCAGGGGAAGAAATACAGAAGTAACGGGACAATCAACTTTCCCCTGTAAAAAAATATACTATTTTGTACCTGGGTGAAGAGAACATGAAATAGGCTTGGAAAAGTCAATACTTTGCTCATCTTCTTCATTCTTTAAGGTGGTCCTTACATCACTCAGATAGGTGAAATATCCTCATTCTCATCTTACGAAATCAATAATCTTCAGTAGAAAAGGTTGATGGCACCCAGTAGAGACATGTTTTCTTTCTTTCAGTTGGTTGCAACTAAGGGTTCTCAATCACTACATCAGTCGCAATGATTTGCACCTTTCTTTGGTTTTATCTTTTGTTATCATCTATTGTTTCAGACTAACACACTTTGAATTGTTCATTTTGTGTAGTTCGGTGAAGAAGTCACATATTTAATTCCATAATCTATGTTTGGGATATAAAAACAATTTGTTCTAAATGTTCTCTTCAGATAAACAATGTTTCTCTTTTTGGCAAAGCTTCTGCTATACCCACTGTGATTCTCCCAAGTGATATATAAGCAACAAATATTCAGATGTTAAAGCTAATGAGGTTCATAATAGAATTCTAGGATTTTCCTCTTTTATTTATTCTGAGATGGAAGGGTGGTCTTTTGTTGGTTGATTGACTGGTTGATGCTACAACCAGAAAGTGTGTATTCCTTCTTTCCATTGTAACCTAATTGCAGCATTGAGGACTCAATGCACAGGTGTAGTTTATTTCCCTTCCCATGTTGTATGTATTACCTCCACTTTTATATCCCTGTCTCTGAGTCATGTTTCCTTAGGACCTTTCAAAATAATACTCATTGTTGAGTCATAAACGTAGAACAAGAGAGTTTGGGTCTATGTAACTCATATTCTACTGTAATGACAAAGATAAACGAAAAATCTAAACACTATAGAGTAAATTAAGTCTGAGCAGTTATCCTCATCTTTCTGTTTGTACACCAGCCTAGATTATACTTTGAGTTTGAATGCCTTTGTTAGAATTTTGTTAATTTTCTGCTCACTTGTAGTCTGGTATGATGTAGGTTCACTGATCGATTTGGCAGTTGCTATTAAATCCACACGCACACAAAAAAAACAATGCCGAGCAATCCAAAAGTTGTGAAAGCATTTCGTGCTATGAAAAATATTGGAATCTCCCCAGAAAAGGTGAAACCAGTCTTAAAGGACCTTCTTAAATTGTACGACAAGAACTGGGAGCTTATTGAAGAAGAGAATTACAGAGTACTTGCAGATGCTATATTCGAGAAAGAGGAGGCAGAAGTTCAATTTATCCTCTTTTTTCTTATTCCTTTTCTAGACAAAGCAGTTTATTTGCTTGATACGAATTGAAATTTTTTGTTGTTTGCATCATTTTTGCAGGCAACAGAAAGTCAGAAGCCTGAGAATATTGTACAAGTTCTATTTTGGTTCCCTGTGTTTTATGTATGTATTCTATCTCGATGCTTACTGGTGTTTTTTCTCATTTCCCTTTACCTTGTCGTGTTTCTAGCAAGAGGAGGTTTTGGAGGAAGAAGCAGCAGATGAGGAGCCTGAAAGACCCTTAAAGAGATTGCGATCAAGACACCAGGAAGTTCATTCTAGTTCTATTTCAGCTGGGACTTCATTCAAGAAAGTGGAGGAGCAAGCTGAACTACCTGGAACTAATTCCCAGGGTTGCTCACAAGGCCCTGAGCTAAATAATAGAAATGCAGCAGCTGAGTCTCAGTCTGTTCCATGTCTGACATATGTTAGAAAGGAAGGAAAACAACCAGTCTCACCTAATAGTGCTGACAGATTGGAAAATAATGCTATTTCTCGGAAGAATCGTCTCAAGGGGAAGGAAACTCAAACACCTCAAATCATATCCAAGGAGAAAGGTTTAGTCCTTGGGAAAGCTTCTCGTGCTTCAATCCTCAAAAAGCCGAAGACTGAACCTGACATTGAAATTTTGGGTACTCATGATCTCATCAAGCCTAAGGATGAACCACATACTGTTGATATGCCACAGCTTGAGGTTCCTCTTGCTGTTATTCACCCTGGTATGTAGTATATGAAATAGATGGGTATGGTCCTTATCATATCATAGTTTAAATTTTTCATACTAGTTAAATTTTCCTCAGCAAGTAGAGCTAGTGATTTTTCTCTGTTGAGGAGCTAGGATCATTACATGACATCTCTAGAATGGTTTAGTAATTTATGTTCTGGAATGCTGCTGTTATATTTGGCAAGTTCTCACTATATCAGCTAATGTTTCAGCTCTAGAAGACCACACAGCTCTATATAGGAGAACTCTCAGTCCCAATTTGTTTGGCACCATTTTTTTTTATAATCAGTCTAAAAATTTTGACACCTTCCTATATTCTAAAACTCCTTATTCTTATCTTCCTATTTGCTCTTAATGCTCGTAGATGTTGATGCTTGGGACCCTAATACTTGGGTACTTTGTACTTCATACATATTAAGCTTTTGTGTCAAAGGTCCTATATTTCTTAAACTCCATTTCAGTCAAATTGTAGCAAACAAATTTAAACAGAGGGAATATGGCCTTATATTTGTCTGAAGCAGATGTCTCTAGGGATGTTTCCTGGTAACATCTTAGCTACAGTTCTGCTTTCTAAAGGTCATTGTTTGGATTATGTAGAGCCATCAAATGACAAAGGTTCTTCAAATGGTAATGCCTCAAGAAAGCAGCCAGACACTTCTGAAACCTCAGCAGCAGAGCTGAGAGGCGGAAGAGAAGCAGATAAGGACATTCCAACTTTTTCAAATGGACTGGTAACAAGTCATGAACTAGTAAAGCCGCAGAATCAGTGTTATTCTAACATAGATGTTGCCTCCTCAACTTTTGGAGAGGTTAAACTCTCTATAAATTGTGACGCGGCTCTTGGTAGATCAGACTTCCATTTGCCTAGTCTAGAGGCTGTTGTGAAGTTGGTGGAGGATAAATGCCTTAAACCATTCAAAATCCTGGACCCTAACTTTTCTGTGCCGAAGCTAATGAAAGACATGTGTGAGTGCTTTTTGGAACTGGGAACTCAGTACAATCATGAATTGCAAGAGACTGCAAAGGTGGATGCAGAAAATGATATTGGTTATAGAAGTATGGCCCTAGTTTCTCCAAATGGATCTATAAATTTAGAACTTGATTCTGGGGAGGATCAACCAGAGAAATCACAGCTACCCCTTCCTTGTAATGGTCACACCAATAGCGCCCAAACTGATCAAACAACGTCAGTGAGGAATTGTGGCAGTGTTCCAGAGATCGATCAGAATATACTTGAACATCTTATGTCTGAGAGTCCAGTGGCTCTGTGCGGATCTAAAAATTTAGAACTTGATGCAGGGGAGGCTCAACCCGAGAAACCACAGCTCCATCCTTGTAATAGTCACAACAACAGCGCCTCAACTGATCAAATAGCATCTGTGGAGAACTGTGGTAGTGCTCCAGAGATTGATCAGAATTTTCTTGACCATGTTACTTCTCAAAGTCCAGTACCTCTGTGTGAATCAACTCAAGATGAAACAGGTTCGTGTGTTGTTACAGATATAACCAGGGGGCAAGAGGAGGTTATGATTTCATTGGTGAATGAAGTTAATGACAAAATTCCTCCATCCTTCAACTACATAGCTCATAATGTGGTTTTCCAGAATGCCTATCTGAACTTCTCTCTGGCACGTATTGGAGATGACAACAGTTGTTCAACTTGCTCTGGTGATTGTTTGTCACTGTCCACACCTTGTGCATGCGCATATGAAACTGGTGGTAATTTTGCATATACAAAAGAAGGTCTTGTTAAAGAGGAGCTTCTTAAAGAGAGTATTTCTATGAATCGCGATCCCAAGAAACACTGCCAATTCTTTTGCAAAGAATGCCCATTGGAAAGATCGAAAAATGAGGATATTATTGAACCTTGTAAAGGTCATCTAGTGAGGAACTTCATCAAAGAGTGTTGGTGGAAATGTCGCTGTGATAAACAGTGTGGGAACCGTGTGGTTCAGCGAGGTATTAGCCGCAAGTTACAGGTAAGTATTTTTGATTGCGGTTGCAATGCCCTTTGGCAATGTGGCTGATGCAGTAGTAACTCATGCATTACTTTTGAGGCTCACTTTTTACTTTATTTGCTTTCTTTTTGAGCTTCTTAGGAATCACTTTCTTTTCGTAGCGATTACTTCTACAATAATTCTTGATATCCGGTATTAACTTCATCTAGCTTCTTTTGTTGGTTTTACTTATTTCAGGTGTTTATGACTCCTGATGGGAAAGGGTGGGGATTGCGTACCCTTGAGGATCTTCCAAGAGGTGCTTTTATTTGCGAGTATGTTGGTGAAGTTCTTACCAATGCGGAACTCTTTGATCGTGTTTCACAGAGCCACAATAGAGAGGAACATTCTTATCCCGTGCTGCTTGATGCTGACTGGGGTTCAGAGGGTGTCTTAAAGGATGAAGATGCGCTTTGTTTGGATGCGACATTTTTTGGGAATGTAGCCAGGTTTATCAATCACAGGTATGTTTACTTGGTAGGATCTCATGTTTTAACTGTTTTTTTGCTGATTTTCTCCCCCAATCTCTTCTTCCTTTTGGGTGTCAGTTTTGCACCAATTTGTATTTATTTACTTGTATTCTTAGGAGCTATAAGAGGTATACTTTGACTAGTGGTTCAGCTTTCAGGTGGTACATACTTAAATTACTCTGAATCTTTTATGCATTTTAACTTCTCAACTCCTATGAAGAGCTTTTTTTCTTTTCTTGGTTATTTGATGATTCATATTGCAAGTGGGGCAAAACCCTACTTGAATATCTCGTGTTCAGTAGGCATAAAACATTCACATCATTTGTGATAAATTCTACTCATGTTTTCTTTTTCACATTGCTGCATCTAGTCACTTTTAGCTACTCTGTTTCTAAAGCACTCCTTACATTTTTGTGTGACGAGAAATTTGCATATTAATACAATGTCAGGATCCACTTTGTTTCAATTCCCTGTTGTAAAGTTAAAAAAGAAATTGAGGGAAAAATAAAAGGAAAAAATAGCCAAAAGAAAGCTATGCATTCTATATTAGTAGATATTTGCATCATGCATCAATATGTTATTAACCTGAGTCAGTTAATTTATTTAATTGTTATTCCGGTCCAGATGTTTTGATTCAAATATGGTTGAAATACCAGTTGAAATAGAGACTCCAGATCACCACTACTATCATGTAAGGAACATTTGCTTCTGAATCTTTATTTCACTTTGTCCTAAATATTCAGTGTTCCTAGCTCTTTATTCTAATGTTTATATCTCTTCTCATGTGTTTCTTCATGCAGCTTGCTTTTTTCACTACAAGGAAGGTTAAGGCATTGGAAGAGCTCACTTGGGTGAGTAGGCTTGATCTGGTTCACACATGCTCCTTGTATTGTTGTGTTGCCTTCTATTTTTTGCTTTAAAGAAATTTGTCTATTCAATACTATCTATATATAAATTCTCTCTTTATACACACACATACACACAGAGAGAGAGAGAGATGCATAGAAGTTCAATTTGTATGTGGACATGGTTGTTTCTGGAGAATTAATGCTTGCTAATTTCACAAAAATAAAAATGCGATCTCGTGCAAGTTCAATGGATTTCAGCTACATTCTTATGCTGCATTTGGGTGATGAGGTTCTCCATTGTGTGCACCTTACTTACCTAAGTAAAAAGTTGTCTGGAAGAACTTGTCATGGTTTGTATTAGAAATAACAAAATGCCTTAGCCAGAACTATGCCCCCCCCCCCCCCCC